>NW_006800205.1:10444-15992 GCF_000485575.1 Poecilia formosa | reverse complement strand
AAGGGAAATCTCTGTATAGACCATACAGCTATGCATATGTAAGATATTTTATTAGTAATTTCTTTCTGCAGATCTATTTTGTTATAAGAAAGTATTGCAATATTCAAACCCGCAATTTAGCAGGATCTGTAAATCAGAGCTAGACCACCAGACATATTTTGTCTTTACAGAATTACACTATTAAAAATAAAACAAGGGCACAATGCAACCTTTTAGTGAACTGTAATCTATAAAACAGAGCTGCCTGTTTGCTACTGCAGTGGAGATGAAGATGGTCCATTCAGGAAAGCAGAGCTGCATCAAACTTTAACGTGGAACTGCATAAAAAAGAAAAAAAAAGCAAAAGCAAAAATTGAATGCATGTCACCATGAGAAAAACCTACTGAGTTTAGCTTAAAAAACTTTTTTTCTCACATGACGTCATGGGCAGGGCCCAAAATCGCAACAATATATTTCTGATGGGTGCAAATAAAAGTTTATGTTTGGCAAATAACTTTTTAATTTCACGAGACAAAAATTAGTTATTTAATTTAGAGAAAAGTTATTTAAACAAAACATTTTGTTTTTAGAAAAGAAATCATTACAATTCCAAAAGTTTTGATTACAATTTTTTTTACTTAACTGAGATCAATTGAATAATTGGGGGGGAAAAAATTAACGTCATACTCTGCAAACCAGACCCGAAACTTATAGTCTGGGTTGAGTTTTTTCACCTTCATTATGACACACTTTTATTACATACATTATATCTATCATGGTAATTCAGGGTGTCATTTTTAATTCTGAATGAATATCCTTGTTGGTCTTTTATTTAAGTGCTATTCTCCTTCAAGATACATTTACCTAACGCTGGAATAAATGCCATGTACATTATGCAGCAAAGCAAGTTATAAGACATATGTCCATTATGGAGATGATCGTTTTGGACGGGCGATGTGCCCCTATTGCATAAGCGATACTGAAGAATGACTGATATCGATTTTTTTTTTAATTCACCAAAAACTGTTCTGTAATCTGGAACGTTCGCTACGTTGAGCTCCAGTTAGCCGCCTTCTCACTACGCGAGAGGCAATTGCATCATGCGTCACGGGCAAAAGGTCAACGTTAATAAGGTTAGGCTGGGGGGAGGGGGGGCTTATGTTGTACAAAAAAAAAAAATAATAATAATTTTAGTACATGTTATGTGTCAGAAGAGGGCTTAGAAAATAATACCAAAAAAAAACATTTGACCAAAAGGGCACTTGGGGGCAAGGAGCAAAAGGGGCAGGTGCTCAAGCACCCCCAGTCCCCCCCTCTGCACATGCCTGATGCTGTTACATGAGACACATTATTCTCTATTAAATCTTTAAGTAATGTTCAATATTGTAAGTAATTTTAATATTAAATAATGTTTTCTTCAATATTTTCCAAGTCATGTGACATATTGACTCAAAATCAGTGTGAAATTGTGCCTCATCTATACAGTCTGGAAGAACACTAATTTTTATTCAATTATAGCTCTTTTTTATTTTTTAGCTATATTTTTAGTCAAAATTTAGTATTTAAATTTATTTCAGTCCACGAAGCTGAAGTTGGCGAGTCCACCAAATGTTTTGTTACCTTCAGCATCTTTAATTTACTCTAGTTTTAAAACTACAACACATAGACTCTTTAAACCTGGATTAGATTACTCTTAACTAAACAGAATAGCTAAAACCAAGCTTGCGATTTGTGAAACATTGACCTGCCTTGTGAAACTTCAATAAAGGGCGATTTTGGCCCGTTTTTGTATCTGGACCACATTAAAATTGCTCCAATTCCAAAAATACAAAACCAAGATGAGCATCAGCGTTCTTGCAGCAGGGACGCTCTCTGTGAATCCTCTGCTGCTCAACCTAAAAACCAGAACAAAAACTTTTGTAAACAAGTTTCCCTATGTTGTAGTTCATCCATTTTCTCCACCCAGGTCTGTTTCCCAGTTTACCAGACCTCCCCTTCTGCTGGTTCCAGTAGAAATGGTGATCTGGTGTCAGAGGTGATCAGCCTCTCTGTTTGTTCTGAGAGGAAGATGATGATGATGATGGTATTGATCCTCCTGCTTGGTAAGGTCACCTTCCTCTCTCTGCTCCTCTTCCTCTCCAGTCTCTCTGGAAGCTGCTGTTCAGCCTCAGAGCTTCTTGGTTCTGGTCCGTTCTTCTCTCTAACTGACCCCTGGTGACCTCAGCTGGTCGTTGGTTCTGGATCAGAACCTCAGGTTCTGATTCCAGCTACTGGTCTCTCTCCAGTCCTCCCAGTAGATCTCACTGGTTTTTTTGTTCCTAGTTTTATTCTGGTCTCTTCCATCCAACCAGTGGCTCCACTTTGCCGTTTCCTGTCTGGGTTTAATTTCTTCTGGGATTTCCCTTAGGTTGTCCTCTTGCTGGGCCTCTCTCTTTGGCTTTGTGCTGATCCACTTTCCCCCAGTAGATGTTAACACCAGTAGTCTTTTTCTACCTGGGATCCCACCTTTATCAATTGATCCATGGATGTGACTGTGCCCCTCAAACAGCCTGCTATTTTCGGGTTGCAATTGTTTAAAATCCTCCTCACAAGCTCTGCCTCACTGATGTCCGGCTTCCATCTTAGACACAGAGCTCGATACTCAAAGGCAAAGTCTCTCAGACATTGTTCTGGCAACTGGACCATGTCTCTTAAACATTCAGTCAAATCAAGTCTCCCGCTGCACGGATCTGACGGTGAGCGTCTTCCACTCTGGTTGCGCCACTGTGCGCCGACGCACACGCCTCTTTTTATACACTAATCTCAGCCACACTTAAAATCAGCATGACCTGCCCAAAAATCAGTTTTAAAAGTGGAAATTTGGAATAATTTTACAATGGTAAAACTGTTATACAAATCAGATGATACAGTTACTCTTCAATGTATTTATCTAGGAAAAATTTTTTTTAAAAAAAAACAGTGGTTATTGTTACACCGGGAAGTGGTTCCGTAGCTCTGTGTCCAGTCTGGTAACAGTTGTTTAGGGTCCAATCTTCGTCTGGTTGGATTGGTGGTTTCACATTTAGTACCATCAGCAGTAGCATTAGCTCCATTAGCATTAAAGAGCTTCTAGCTCCTTAGCGCTGGGAGGATGCAGCAGAAAACGATGTATCCTCCCAGCGTTTTCTGCTCCAGCGGCAGAGGGGTTTAGGTGCTTTATGGATAAAAACTGTCAGCACAGCATTTGTTTTTAGCCCATTAAGGTAATGATAGCCTGTTGGAGCCTTCCTCAGTTTTGCTCATCCAAATGACTCAAAAATTTATGGAGATAAATGTTGAGGGGAGAAATGTTAGTCCTTCGGAAGTTATGTTTGGCTCTGGCTGCCACTGCGCTCTTCTTTTTTGTGTGTGTAGAATTGATCCAGATTCACCTCACTGTTTTTAATTACAGCTAGGCCTATCACGACAAATTTTGCTGAGCGATTGTCTAAAAAAATTATTGCGATAAACAATAATATTGCTTCAAGACCTTTTGACACTGATTTAATGGAAATGACTAATAATGCATGTGATTTCCTGCGATAGATGCACTTTATTTTCAAAAGAACACATAACACTGGAACTGAAACTAAAACAAAACAACCAAAAAAAAAAGGATTCTCAGTCTCCATTAACAAAAAACGTACTTGAATAAAAATAAATACTGCATTCAACCAAAAGAGTGCCGATTATGAAGTCTGTATACTGTATTGCCCTTCAGTAATCACTAGATTTAAATAGAGAAAATGGGCACATCCGACTACCTAATGCAGTAGTTCATACTACACGATTTTTTTCCGTTGGCCGATCTAAGATTGTTGCTGGTGATTTCGTAACGGATCATCCTGCAGAGTCTGGTGGGTTACGGTAGATAGTCGTGGCCGCTCCGATCTAAATCAGGGATTTTCCCTGACTGGGAGCTTAACGCTGAATGTGACAGGTAGCCAATCAGAACGCGCGGATTCTCCTCTCAGGTTTTGAAAATGGGCCGACAACTTGCGTAATGTGCGCTGAACATTACACTAAGGAAATGAGGAAGGGAGGGTCAGTGCAGAGCACCGGAGCTGAGCCTTTTTTCATTCAGTGTCATCAACAGAAAGAAAAAAAGGCAGGAAGAGACGATAAAGCCGATAATTAAAATGAGGTCGATAGGTTTAATTTATTGTACGATTAATTGATTTGTCGTTTATCACGACAGGCTTAATTACAGCCAACAGTGACACTATGGAGGACCAAAACTGACGAAATAAAACCATAAATATTAAGTTTTTCCTTTTCCTTACACGAGTTTCCATCAAGTAATGTATACATTTTCTTTTTCATTTCCCCATAACATGCATTTTTGTCAAGAAAAGTAAATATTTAGTTTTGTCTTTTCCTTATACAAGCCCAAGTTCTTGTCATTGCCTCCTCTCCTGTTTTTACTTTTCCGTGTGCATAATTATGCTAATGAGGAGAGCTGCCTTCTATGTCTACTATTGGCCAATAGAGCTTTGGCACCAATGTCCCTGCGTCAGACATTGTGGGGCGTTTATGTGCAGTCACTCAGTGCCATCTTTACAGGCCACAGTCCAAAACAAACTTTATCCCGGTGGTTTTATTGTGTTACCGACTGCAGTGAAGTTAGTTTTGAGTTGGATATTGGATTTTCCAATGTCCCTCGAACAAGCGGCGTTTAGCTCAAGGTTGATCCGATTTATGAACGATAATTTCGGTCAGCCTCAGCTCCACTACTTTTGCATATTTGAGTTTGTCTTTGTTTTGGCACCTCAGCATTTCAATATGCACTCATTCAACACATCCAAGCATTTGCATTACACCACTGATACTGACATCCACTATCCATTGTTGTTTTTGTTGATAAATATTCCTTTTTATGCACTTTAACCCCTGCATGGTCTCCCGTTTTGTTATGACTTTGAGCCAGTCCTAACATACCACATCACTCCAATTTTACAGCAGCTTCACAGAATTCAATTTAAAATCCTGTTTCCTTTCAAGGCTGTTCATAACCTTTCCCCTTCTTATCCAGCTGATCTTCTGCATATCGCCACCCGTTCACATTCCCTTCGTTCTTCCTCTTCATCCTCAGTGAGCTTCTTGTCCGTCTCGGCACTTTGGGGAAAAGAGCCTTCTCTTACTGGAACGCTCTTCCTCCTGACATCTGTAATATTGACTCTCTTTGACCTTCAGAGCTCAAAACTCATCTGTTCAAGTTCCTTCTCACTTAAATTTTTTAGCTATTTTGTGTCTTGTAGCCATTTCTTTACTGTTTAATTTGTGTCTTTGATGTTGTAAAGTGTCCTTGGGTGTTTTGAAAGGCGCTGTCGAATTAAGTGCATTATTATAAAAAAATCCTGTAATTTTGAAAGGCCTGTGGAAATGCCATGTTAGCATTTCCACAGGCCTTTCAAAATCGTAATGCAAGGTTTTCCTGTGAAACAGAGCTCTTCCAGTTTCTATGGAGACTAATCCAACCTGGCAACATATTGGAAAATACGTTGCCAGGTTCACAAATAATTTATTTAACTTTACAGTATTCACATTAAAG
>NW_006800205.1:9391-10138 GCF_000485575.1 Poecilia formosa | reverse complement strand
TTTTTAGAGTTTCAACTGTTTCTGTCCTTCAGTTTTTTAATGTTTATTTTAATACACATTTATCAGTTTTTTATGACATATTGCTTAATGTTAGTTACATGAACAGAAGAGTTCATGAAACTCATGAACAGAGATCATTGCTGCCCAATAAGAGTTCAGTATCACTGAGCTGTTTAGCAGACAGACTGAAATCCTTCATCACTGGCGAATAATTGATCCCTATTTCTACACACTAAACTCTCATCTTGTGTCCTCAGTTTCCCAGCATGCACTGGGCGGAGTGGTGGAGGTTAATGAGGGGGCGGAGTCTGTCCTGCTGCCCTGCATTTACTCTGGTACTCCACCTGAAGACCCGTTACTCATCTGGACTCGCAGTGATCTCAGTCCTAACTCCGTCCACCTACGGAGAGAAAACGTTGACGATCTTAAAAACCAGAACCAGCGTTTCAGCGGACGGACCTCCATGAATCCTGACGCTCTGGATACTGGAAACTTCAGCCTGACTCTGAGGAAACCTGAGCAGGATGATGGAGGAAACTACAGCTGCAGCATCTCTGGTGGAATAGGAGAACTGAATCTGAAACAGATTCATCTGAAGGTCAAAGGTCAGATAAACAAGCAGTTCATATTTTAAAGTTCTGTGCTATGAATGAATTTATTGAAATGAGAAAATGAATAATTGTTCATAGTTTCTGTAACCATGGAGACCAGGCCCAGAAAAACTCAGAATAACCAAAGAATGGATGA
>NW_006800205.1:3940-8816 GCF_000485575.1 Poecilia formosa | reverse complement strand
CGTAGATCAGATATCACACCTGACTGGTTTGTTTAGGTTAGAAGTTTTACGACCTTTGTTGTTCTTCCTGACTGCCCCTTTTGGCTGTTCTGCTTTGACAATAAAACAGGGGCTCACGCGGAAGCAGATCAGAATTCTCTGTGAACGGCTGATGAGCTGTTGATGGAGAGTTCTCCTTTTGCAAAAGCTTGGCCTTAAAATTCATATACGTTGTCTGTGGTTCATTTATTTAGGTTCGAGAAAAAATACCTATCAATATTTAAAACCATGTTTGGTATTTGTGAAAACTCAATAAAGTTAGATTTTCACAATTTTTTTGGAACTCTTTCATACTAGAACTTCTCTGCTTAAAAAACTACAACATCTAGACACTTCAAACCTGGACTAGATTATTCTGTTCTAACAGTAGAATATTTAGAACCATGTTTGGGATTTGTGAAATTTCACTTCACTTAACAGACCCCTCCAAAGGTTCTTTCCTTCCAACAGCCATCACCATCTACAATAACTCTTTGAAGAATTAATGAGTTACACCAACATTTAATTTCCTATTGGGATTAATAAAGTGGTTTTGAATTAGAATTGAATTTGAAAAGAACCGCATGGAACAAGTGTGAATAGTAATCTGACCTTTAGTGAAGTTTCACAAATCAGGAAAATGTTTCACAAATCCCAAACATGGATTAAAATATTCCGCTATTAGAGCAGAATAATATAGTCCAGGTTTGAAGAGTCTAGGTGTTGTAGTTTTTAAATTAGAGTTGATTAAAGATGCGGAAAGTAGTGAAAAATTAAGTGGAATCGCCCTTTAGCTATTGGAAGCTAGAGATGGAAACCAACTTCAGCTTTGTGCTTTAGACACAGTTGTTTTTTTTTCGTGCTGCATGTTTTTGTAGTCACTGCGCTAAACGATGCCTCCAAACAGATTTCTATCTCAGGAACCATAAAAGGTTTGGATTTCATTCACCCACCGTTTCTATCAGAAGGAAAGGGGAACGTTTCTGTCCTTTTCACATTTTGCATTGTGAAAAGGACAGTGTTTATTTTTTTACATTGTATGGGATACATTACTGTAACCAGCATGCTAGTGGTAGCCTAGATGCTATCATTAGTATTTTAGCTAGTTTTAGCTAACTTTAACTTTTACCTGGGTTTTCCACACTGCATTTCTTACCTTTCTGCAAGTCTTCAGCAGTCGGCTTCAAATGCTTTTGCCATTTTCACCAAAAGCTTTCAGCATTTACACTTTCATAGGAAATGCACACTTTCTAGTTTGTTTGTGTTTCTCATCTCCAGCCTCCACAGAACAAGCAGGTTTTGTAGATCTGCTATGTATAGATCAAACCCTCTGATGCATCAATAACTGTCACATGAACCTCTGATGGATCAAAGTTTATGATGTTGATTATTAAATAAATGATTTTTATCCTGCAGACAGAAACTGAATGACATCAATCCAGAATAATGATCCAAACTGTTTCTGCTCATTTTGTTCTTTATTTCCTCTCAGTTGGTCAGCAGGAGGTCGAGGTCACTGAAAGGTCAGGTTCTGTCGTCCTGCCCTGCAGAACATCAGCCGACCTTCCTGAGGGGACGTCAGTGGAGTGGACCCGTCCAGAACCAGAATTCATGGTGGTTCACTCAAGCAGCAACCAAAGAAACCAGGACGGGTTTTACCGCGGCCGAACAGAAATGAACAAAGACTTCCTGAGGACCGGAGACGTCAGCCTGACCCTGAGGAACCCCAGAGACGGAGACGGTGGACGCTACGTCTGCACCGTCCACAGAGACCAGGACGTCCTGAGAAACACTGTGGTTCTGAAATATGTGCAGAAAGGTCAGAGCATCAGGTCAGAGCTGCTGATAAAGGTAAAAGGTCAGAGTGAGGTCAATGTTTCTCTGTTTTTCCACAGAACCGTTTCCATCCTGGGCCACAGCTCTGCTGGTTCTGCTGGTTCTCATCGTCTGTGCGGGTCTTTTATATCATTTTGAAGGTTATTTCCTGCCAGGTGAGTCTCTGAATGTTCCTGACCCAGAATGCTGTTAGAGATCATGTGACCTGTCCTGGGGATCAGAGGTCAACGGTTCCTCTTGTCATCAGTTCAGATCAAATGCAGCGAAGTTAGAAAGCAGAACCAGCAGCGTCTCTCTGCTCTCTGGACCTTTTCGTCGCTCAGCTAGCCAATAGGAGCCAGCGTCGATCAGGTAGCCAATCAGAGGTAGACTTAATCAGCTAGCCAATCAGAAAAAAGAATTAATCAGTTAGCCATTCAGATGGAGCATTAATCAGCTAGCTCATCAGAAAAATCATTAATCAGTTAGCCAATCAGTGCCAGCAATAAGCTAGCCAATGAGAGCCAGCATGAATCAGCTAGCCAATGAGAGCCAGCATGAATCAGCTAGCCAATGAGAGCCAGCAATAAACTAGCCAAACAGTACCAGCATTAATCAGCTAGCCAATCTGAGGTAGAATTAATCAGCTAGCCAATCAGAGCGAACATTAATCAGCTAGCTCATCAGAAAAAGCATTAATCAGCTAGCCAATCTGAGCCAGCAATAAACTAGCCAAACAGAACCAGCATTAATCAGCTAGCCCATCAGAACCATCGTTAATCAGCTAGCTAATCAGAAAAAGCATTAATCAGTGAGCCAATAAGAGGTAGCATTAATCAGCTAGCCAATCAGAAAAAAAGCATTTACCATAGCCAGCATTATGAAGCTAACCAATCAGTGCCAGCAATAAGCTAGCCAAACAGAACCAGCATAAATTAGCTACCCAATCAGAAAAAAAAAATTTATCAGTTAGCCAATCAGAGCTAGCATTAATCAGCTAGGTCATTAGAAAAAGCATTAATCAGCTAGCCAATCAGCTAGCCAATCAGAGCCATCATTAATCACCTAGCTAATCAGTGCCAGCAATAATCTAGCCAATCAGAACCAGCATTAATTAGCTAGCTAATTAGAGCGAGCATTTATCAGCTAGCTATTCAGAGCCAACATTAATCAGATACCGAATCACAGCCATTGTTAATCAGCTAGCTAATCAGAAAAAGCATTAATCAGTGAGTCAATCAGAGCTAGCATTACTCAGCTAGCCAATCAGAAAAAAGCATTTATCATAGCCAGCATTAAAAAGCTAGCCAAACAGAACCAGCATTTATCAGCCAGCCAATCAGAGGTAGAATTAATCATCTAGCCAATCAGAGCTAGCATTAATCAACTAGCCAATCACTACAAGCAATAAGCTAGCAAAAAAGAGTGCCAGTATTAAGCAGTTAGCCAATCAGATGTAGAATTAATCAACTGGCCAATCAGAGCTAGCATTAATCTGCTAGAAAATCAGAGGTAGACTTAATCAACTAGCCAATCAGAGACAGCAATAAGCTAGCAAAAGAGAACCAGTATTAAACAGCAAGCCAATCAGAGTTAGAATTAATCAGTGAGCCAAACAGAGCGAGCATGAATCAACTAACCAATCAGAGCGAGCATGAAACAGCTAGCTAATCAGAACCAGCATGAATCAGCTAGTTAATCAGAGCAAGCATGAATCAGATAGCTAATCAGAGCCAGCATGAATTCGCTAGCCAATCTGAGCCAGCAATAAGCTAGCCAAACAGAACCAGCATTAAACAGCTAGCCAATCTGAGGGAGAATTAATCAGCTAGCTAATCACAGCTAGATTTAATCAGCTAGCCAATCAGAGCGAACATTAATCAGGTAGCTCAACAGAAAAAGCATTAATCAGCTAGCCAATCAGGAAAAAAAGCATTTATCATAACCAGCATTAAGTAGCTAGCCAAACAGAACCAGCATTTATCAGCCAGCCACTCAAAGGTAGAATTAATCATCTAGCCCAGGGGTGTCAAACTCAATTTCACCGAGGGCCACTTCAGCATATTGGCCACCCTCAACGGGCCACATTGACGGAACAAATCAGGAGTGGCCAGGTTCAGTCCTCCAGACTGCAACTTTTAGATGCATCCCTGCTAAAACACCCCAGACAAAAGGTTGACTTCCCTCATTCGGTTCTGTAGAGGCTTATAATGAGTAAATGATCCAGGTGTGTTAGAGAAGGAACGCATCTAAAGTTGCAGATAGTAGCTCTGGAAAACTAGACTTGGGCAGCCCTAGCATAAATGTATGAAAATACAATGTTAAAAATAAATTAAACACCTCATATTGTTAAATAACGCTTTGGAACGTCTGGTTAGGAAGCCCATTCAAAACCTTTGTTTGAAATGGCGCGTTTAATTCAAGTTTCCATTACAGACCAGAGAAAGCTAAAGAGAATGAAACGTTGTGTTAATCCATTTGAGGAGCCGGCAGTTTATCTTGAGGAAATAAATGACGATGCAAAAGTTAATTAGACTGTAACTTGATGCGCAGTCCACTGCTCAACCACTGCGGAGGCAGTTACGCTACGCCACTGCGAAGAATTAAAATCCGCTGGAAGTAACTCATCCAGCGGATTTAACAAATGGAGCCTTCTGGGTTCACGTTACCCAGGAGAGCGGCGGTCTGGAGGAGCAGCAGACGTAACATCTGTCCGTTTCGGAAAAGCAAAAAAAAATAATAATAAAAAAAAAAATCCTTAAAGCGCACACCGGACTGCGCAGGGTAAAACACTCAGAGTTCAGTTGATCTGTTTGGATCAGACAGATCCAACTGACTGATAAATTAGCGCAGATTTTTCTGCAGATGGGAACCAGGAGGAAGTTGTTCAGACCCCAGCGGGTGAAGTGATGCTAATTTAAGTGAAGTCGCTTAATTTAATTTATTAAAAGTTATTGGGGCCGTTTTTGTCACTACGAGAAAATGTAGATGCATTTATCTGCTTAATTTGTTTTGGGATCTGGATTCACGGTTAATATTAACT
>NW_006800205.1:1303-3639 GCF_000485575.1 Poecilia formosa | reverse complement strand
GTAACAATCGGAATGCATTATGGGAGATGTAGTTTGTAGTCAATTCGTGCTCAAAACCTATTTTAAGTCAATCATGGGCCTATAAAACGCTCCGGGGGCCACATAAAATGACATGGCGGGCCACATGTGGCCCGCGGGCCTTGAGTTTGACACATGTGATCTAGCCCATCAGAGCTAGCATTAATCAACTAGCCAATCAGTGCAAGCAATAAGCTAGCAAAAAAGAGTGCCAGTATTAATCAGCTAGCCAATCAGAGGTAGAATTAAATAACTGGCCGATCAGAGCTAGCATTAATCAACTAGCCAATCAGTGCAAGCAATAATCTAGCAAAAAAGAGTGCCAGTATTAATCAGCTAGCTCATCAGAAAAAGCATTAATCAGGTAGCCAATCAGTGCCAGCAATAAGCTAGCCAAACAGAACTAGCATTAATTAGCTAGCCAATGAGAAAAAAAACAATCATTTAGCCAATCAGAGCGAGCATTAATCAGCTAGCTCATCAGAAAAAGCATTAATTAGCTAGCCAATCAGTGCCAGCAATGAGCTAGCCAAACAGAACCAGCATTAATCAGCTAGCCAATCAGAAAAAAGAATTAATCAGCTAGCCAATCATAGCGAACATTAATCAGCTAGCTCATCAGAAAAATCATTAATCAGCTAGCCAATCTGAGCCTGCAATAAGCTAGCCAAACAGAACCAGCATTATTCAGCTAGCCAATCTGAGGTAGAATTAATCAGCTAGCCAATCAGACCTAGATATAATCAGCTAGCCAATCAGAACCAGCATTAATCAGCTAGCCAATCAGAAAAAAAGAATTAATCAGCTAGCCAATCAGAGCGAACATTAATCAGCTAGCTCATCAGAAAAAGTATTAATTATCTTGCCAATCAGTACCAGCAATAAGCTAGCCAATCAGAACCAGCAATAATCAGCTAGCCAATCAGAGGTAGAATTAATCAGTTAGCCAATCAGAACCATCGTTAATCAGCTAGCTAATCAGTGCCAGCAATAAGCTAGCCAATCAGAACCAGCATTAATCAGCTAACCAATTAGAGCAAGCATTTATCAGGTAGCTTATCAGAGCCAATATTAATCAGATAGCTAATCAGAAAAAGCATTAATCAGTGAGTCAATCAGAGCTAGCATTAATCAGCTAGCCAATCAGAAAAAAAGCATATATCATAGCCAGCATTAAAAAGCTAGCCAAACAGAACCAGCAACTAGCCAATCACTACAAGCAATAAGCTAGCAAAAAAGAGTGCCAGTATTAATCAGCTAGCCAATCAGAGGTAGAATGAATCAACTGGCCAATCAGAGCTAGCATTAATCAACTAGCCAATCAGAGCGAGCATGAATCAGATAGCTAATCAGAGCCAGCATGAATCCGCTAGCCAATCTGAGCCAGCAATAAGCTAGCCAAACAGAACCAGCATTAAACAGCTAGTCAATCTGAGGGAGAATTAATCAGCTAGCTAATCACAGCTAGATTTAATCAGCTAGCCAATCAGAGCGAACATCAATCAGGTAGCTCATCAGAAAAAGCATTAATCAGCTAGCCAATCAGTGCCAGCAATAAGCTAGCCAAACAGAATTAGCATTAATTAGCTAGCCAATCAGAGCGAGCATTAATCAGCTAGCTCATCAGAAAAAGCATTAATCAGGTAGCCAATTATAGCGAGCATTAATCATCTAGCTAATCATAGCCAGCATTAAAAGGCTAGCCAAACAGAACCAGCATTTATCAGCCAGCCAATCAGAGGTAGAATTAATCAACTGGCCAGTCAGAGCCAGCATTAATCAACTAGCCAATCAGTGCAAGCAATAATCTAGCAAAAACGAGTGCCAGTATTAATCAGCTAGCCAATCAGAGCGAACATTAATCAGCTAGCTCATCAGAAAAAGCATTAATAAAGTAGCCAATCAGTGCCAGCAATAAACTAACCAAACAGAATTAGCATTAATTAGCTAGCCAATCAGAAAAAAACATTAATCAGTTAGCCAATCAGAGCGAGCCTTAATCAGCTAGCTCATCAGAAAAACCATTAATCAGCTAGCCAATCAGTGCCAGCAATAAGCTAGCCAAACAGAACCAGCATTAAACAGCTAGCCAATCTGAGGGGGAATTAATCAGCTAGCTAATCACAGCTAGATTTTATCAGCTAGCCAATCAGAGCGAAAATTAATCAGCTAGCTCATCAGAAAAAGCATTAATCAGCTAGCCAATCGGTGCCAGCAATAAGCTAGCCAAACAGAACCAGCATTAAACAGCTAGCCAATCTGAGGGGGAATTAATCAGCTAGCTAATCACAGCTAGATTTTATCAGCTAGCCAATCAG
>NW_006800205.1:0-1293 GCF_000485575.1 Poecilia formosa | reverse complement strand
AGCTAGCTCATCAGAAAAAGTATTAATCAGCTAACCAATCATTGCCAGCAATTAGGTAGACAAACAGAACCAGCATTAATCAGCTAGCCAATCAGAAAACATAATAGATCAGTTAGCCAAACAGAACTAGCATTAATTAGCTAGCCAATCAAAAAAAAAAACATTAATCAGCTAGCCAATCAGAGCGAAAATTAATCAGCTAGCTCATCAGAAAAAGTATTAATCAGCTAACCAATCATTGCCAGCAATTAGCTAGACAAACAGAACCAGCACTAATGAGCTAGCCAATCAGAAAAAATAATTAATCAGCTAGCCAATCAGAGCGAAAATTAATCAGCTAGCTCATCAGAAAAAGCATTAATCAGCTAGCCAATCAGTGCCAGCAATAAGCTATCCAACCAGAACCAGCACTAATGAGCTAGCCAATCAGAAAAAATAATTAATCAGCTAGCCAATCAGAGCTAAAGTTAATCAGCTAGCTGATCAGAAAAAGCATTAATCAGGTAGCCAATCAGTGCCAGCAATAAGCTAGCCAAACAGAACCAGCATTAATTAGCTGGTCAATCAGAAAAAAACATTAATCAGCTAGCCAATCAGAGCGAGCATGAATCAGCTAGCTAATCAGAGCCAGCATGAATCAGCTAATTAATCAGAGCGAGCATGAATCAGCTAGCTCATCAGAAAAAGCATTAATCAACTAGCCAATCAGTGCCAGCAATAAGCTTACCAAACAGAACCAGCATGAATCAGCTATCCAATCAGAGCCATTTATTTAACAATTTATATTTTTTCTATTTATTCATATAATTTATTGTCAGTTCATTTTTTAATTTGGCCAGATCACATAGTAGCATTTTTATCTAAAGCTAAATATTAACAGTCAATCCAGGTGATCAGCAGAGATCAGTGATTAGCCTCATGGTGATCGGTATCAGAATCGGCAGCAGAAATCCTGATCTGTATCCCTATTAACGTGTTAATTAGTCGTTTCTGAAACAAGGGATCAGATCAGAGTCATGCACTTTGACCCCAGTGTTTGATATTTCTGCTCCAGATGTTTAGGGGTCAGTCAGGTTTCCAGTATGTCTCCCCATAATGATAAACTCGCTGCTACATAGTTAGTATCAGTGGAGGATTGTAGAACTAGGAGGTGCAGAACTGTAGAACTAGGAGGTGCAGAACTAGGAGGTGTAGAACTAGGAGGTGTAGAACTGTAGAACTAGGAGGTGTAGAACTAGGAGGTGTAGAACTGTAGCACTAGGTGTAGAATTAGGAGGTGTAGAACTATAGAAC
>NW_006800204.1:1053510-1059628 GCF_000485575.1 Poecilia formosa | reverse complement strand
CCCATCATCATTCACCCCATCACCATTCACCCCATCACCATTCACCCCATCACCATTAACCACACAACACGCTCATCCTTCTCCACACCTCCTCATTTTCCCACGTTTCACTGCTGACACCTGAACCGTACCTTCCTCCTGCTCCTTGGCGGCGGGCTCCTCCTGACCACAACCAAAACCTTTCATGCTAGCAGATGTTGCAAAAAGTACATAATCGAAAGCATCTAATCTAACATGAAAGCACAGGTTTGAGTCCTCGTCGCGTTTGTTTAGCAACATAAACAGTTGTCTCCTGTGAGAGACAACATGCTTCAATAAAGGTGATTTACACCCTGACGGAGCTTTTCTGATAGGTGACACCACCTTACCGTGCCGAGACAGCTCCCTGACTAAAAACTCGTCACTGATGAACGGGGGCACGTTTGATAATGTTACCTTTGTTGCCGGTAACGTGAGCGGTGAAACTTGCAAAAACAAGCCGTTTACCGAAACGCCCACCTCCACCCGCTGTTGAGCCTGCTCCACTTTCTCCACCAACAAGACGACAGCTCCATGCGAGCCGCAGACCTTATGGACCCATGTCCGACCACCTCTCCCACCGCCAAGCAAACTTCCTCCACGCTGCACGGAGAACCGGCGCCCACCTTGACGTCGTTCTTCCGCGTCAGCGTGGAGAAAGTCCCACCACCAACCATCATGGCGTCGTCAGACGCCGGCCAGCCAGGCACACCTGACGGCCACACCCGAACCCAAACAAAAACCCCTTAAAACGTGACAAACTAAACCAAAAACACAACTAAACAATTAACATGAACACCCAGTGAAAAACAGTAAGAAAAAACACAAAGATAGTAGTTTAACACTCGCTCTCTCTTCCGCTCTCCACTCACCCTCCTCTCACACGAACAAGAAGGAGAGCTGCCATCGATACAGTTGCAGCCAAGCATGTTTTAATGTTACACAATACAGTTTTAGCAAGTTGTTCAAAGTCTAAACTGGCATTGTTGTGCATTTAAGGTGTAAAGTTTGCCTTCGACCAAACGCCCCCAAAGTAATTCCAGCGCCCCCTGCCGTCCTCTGAACGCCCCCCAGGGGGCGGTACCGCCCACGTTGAGAACCGCTAGTCTAAACCAGAGGTCCCCAACCTTTTTATTACCACGGACCGGTCAAGACTTGGAAAATTTTGTTGTGGCCCGGGGGGTGAACCGTCAGACAAAGCTGCTGCATGTTGGTGTTCCCGTTAAATCCTGAATATGCCCCATTTGGGTTGTCTTGGCCTTTTTATCGCAGCCTGTGGGGTTTTCCCTGACTGGGAACGAGAACACAACCTGCTGAATGTGACAGGTAGCCAATCAGAAAGCGTGGTGACGTAAGAACAGAGGGGAATCCCAAACAGCTGACATATTGCGCAACTGAGAGTCCGGTGGATATCAAAGATGATATGTGGAAATGTTTATTATTATATGTAAAGGTCAATATTATGTTTATTATGTTTATTCAGTTAAAAATGTTAACTATGAAAAAACATAGTTGCCTCCAAATCATAGTGCAGCAGATGGAGCGGCTGCTCCCGTCGTCTTTTATCCACCGCCTTTTCTTTTTGTTTCTTTTATCTCTTAAAATGTCTCCACATCCTGATATTGCTTCTACATCGTCATCCATGTTTGGTTATTCTAAATTCCCGTTTGCTATGTTGGGGTTTTACTGGATTTTCTTCTGGAATCGGGATGTTGATGACTGGAATCGGTTCGTGTTGCTCCTGCCTTGAGGCTGAACACGAACCGATCGAACCTGTTGTACTTTTATCAGCTCTGTGGTCACAGAGGTTTGGAGAATCGGCCGACATCCTTAAATCTTGCCGTCTAAACCAGACTTAAGGCTCACAAGCTCTACTCATCTCCTCTCGACCAAACGCTCTGACTCTGGTCGCTATGGTAACGTTTACATATCCCTACAAAATAAGATACAGATGCGCCACAAAAAACGAGCATTTTACTTTTGTGAAAATTTTAACTCATGATAAAGACTAACGGAGCCCTGAGCTTGTTTCTCTGCAACCAGACGGTCCATCTGGGAGTGATGGAGACAACGACACCCGAAGTGTTGCTTATATCCACAGCCTGCTGGGTCTCTACGAGGTGAAGCAGTTTGAAGCTTCATTGCCTCATTAGCAGCCGGTCGCCGCATGTTACACAGAGCGGCTTGTAATGTGGGACTCACCTACCGGTCCGGGATAAATCCATCCTCCTGTCTCTTCTCTGGGCCTTTTCCCCTTTGCAAAGAAACTTTCCAAAGACATCTGATCTGTTTCTTACTCATTTTGCTGCTTGTGGGCTCAGTGTTGGCGCGCAAGTAACCGAGAGAATCCGGTTAAAGGATTTTCAAAATAAAAGATCCTCCAGACTCAAATAATACATAAAACGGAAATATTTCTTGTGCGGTCCACTGACCGGGGTTTGGGGACCACTGGTCTAAATCATGTCGCAGGAGAGCCTTCTTGCCGCTCGTAGCATACAGCAGCTTTTTATGGCACATGACACAAAAACAAGCTCCAGGCGCTGAGAGTTTGTGACACCAACTGCTCAGCAGCTTCCCGTCTTGTCCCCTTTCCTTTGCCCAGTGCCACCCGTTTTTAATTTCTTTCTCAAGTAATCGTGTTTCTTTACTGGATGAGACAAACTCCACCTTCTTCCATATCGCATTGATTTAACTGCCGGACCGAATGCATGCGCTTCTTCTCTACAAACCGTTTTACAGTCATTGGTCAAGAACATGGGAGCTAGAGTTCTGATTGGCAGACATCTTTGTCTATTATCTACAGTTTAGTTGAGGCGTGCCGTTTGGTCCAATGCTCGCTTTGCTTGAAAAGCCGGAAATCTGGCCCCCCAGAATGCCACCTCCTCTGCTGCCACTACTCTCTGCCTTCCTCCATCAGCTGTTAATACAGAACAGACAATCATTATGAGCTACAGGCATCTTTATTATGAAACTACAGTGAAATTGTTTGGCAACTTCCAGCTTAGTATGCACACATAAGACATAAAAAAACATTATATTAATACATTCTTACAAAAAATAAAAACTTTAATGAAAAAGAGAAAACACTTGGAAACAATTGGAAGAAAAATTAATTAAAACCAGTTGGTAATAAATAGTAAAACATAATTCAACAAACTCTGAGGCAGATAATTTGCTTTGATGGATTTTAATAAATCACAGTGCTTTAATCATTCAAGGATTTGTGACATCTCTAGGTCTTACCTGCTTCTTTCTATAGCTACATCCAGATGACTGGCAGTCGGTCCTGGATGCAGCTGGAAAACATTTTTGTGCATTGTCAATACATAGCATAATTACATTATGTACATAAACAATATTGAAGCATAAAATATCATCAACATTCTGAAATAGTAGATACTCACACACAGTTGCGTCTCTGTCCTCGTCACGGACATCAGGACGTTCCTGAAGAGTCTGATTGACACAAATGTGACTCCCATTCTGTGGAGTCTGTGGAAATAAATGTAAAATTAAAAAGACATTGTAGCAAATATATCTCTTTGTCAAAAATACATAAGTAAATAAGTTAAAATTATTCTTAACCAACCATTATACAGTCGGGAATCAACGCAGTGACTGTAATAATACATACCGGCTTCATGGCTCCGTCCTCATATCCGTCCTCCGTCCGCCATGTTGTCGATTCTACTGCTTTCCACACTCTGCCTTGCTGCACTGCGTTATAACAAAATAAATAAAATAACCGGAAGATCAGTTTTCCTTACAAATATGCGAGTGTTCACGATTGACTAAATGTGAAATCATAACTTAGTGAATTTCTCTTCGTGGACTCCGTCAGAGCGCCTCGGCACCGTGAAAAAATAAAAGGAGGTGCGAGTATTTTTAAGAGTTCAGAACATCACATGTAATAAAAAATACAATACAAAATCTCTCCCTACACTTGTTTTGACATTATGAAAACGACAGACTGCTTTCTGTAAGAAACAAACAAAGCAACTCGCCTCGCTATTCATAAAAGCTTTCTTACCGTGAGTTCGGCCTGTTGGACCGCCGCGGTGTCATCTGTTGTTTTCCGCCAGGAAAATGCTTAATATCAAAACGATACTGAAAAAGTAACTCCGTGAAATAGGACTTTTTCCACCATTTCACACAACGCACGGGCATTTTCGTTCATGTTGGGTTTAGCATTAGCACTCGTTAGCACCGGTGCAAATCTTCCTCTGGAGTTTAATGGCGGCTGCTTGACCGACTATGAAAGCGCATTACTGCCACCAACTGGACTGGAGTGTTAAATGAAAGTTGACAGAAAAAAACCATTCTAAAAGTTATTTTTTCAAAATTTACGTACAGTATATTTTAGATGTTTATTTACTCAATTCTACTTTGAGCTGTGTCCTTTTTAGTTTATACAGAATATAATGATTCATCATCTGTGAGTTATATTTAGTGCTTAACTAACAAAACTTAAAAATAAAGAATACAAATGTTTATACTCCATCAGAAGGTATCACATACTTTCAACCATTTTGTTCTTCAATTTAAACTCGAGAGTTAAGCAACTGAATACTGATAAATCATCTGTAGTTTAAGTCCTGTATTGTGATGTGGAACGGTGTCACTACCGCTCCAACATAGCAAGACTCTGGGTCCAACATAGCACGACTCTGGGTCCAACATAGCANGACTCTGGGTCCAACATAGCACGACTCTGGGTCCAACATAGCATGACTCTGGGTCTTTCAAGCAATCAGTGAACATTAACATTAGTTTGAATATTATTCACAAAAATACTTTATGTACAATGAACCACTCTGGAAAATTTTTTTTATTATTTTTGATTAAGTTGTGCAATTCCTCCCATCACAAGATAAATCTTCAGATGGGAGGAATGTCAAAGTAAGATCAGGTTTCACTATAGTCTACTGTATGAATTCATGCATATTCTGCTTTTATATCATCAATTCAACCAAACTAAGTTTTTCAGTGCTCCTAACACACATGTAATATATATTTTAATGGATAAGATAGATTATTGTTTTAATATTAATATTAATATTCTAACCCTTCTCCAAACATACTTCTTCATGGCATACTTCTATAACTGAACAATACCTACAGACGTCTCAAAATGTGTTAAACTGTTTGGCCCATTGCACTGCAACACCAACATGTATTTACATCTCCATTTGAAGGAGTACATGGTGGAATACAGGCTTTTTTGAGCCAGTATTCCAGTGCTTGTGATTAAATACTGAGAATGTTTAATCACAAAGTCCAGATTAGGAGACAGTTTCAGAAGAGTCAACAACAACTTAGTATGCCATGAACATCTGCCTGTGATACTTTAATGACCAATGACTATAATGGAACTTTGTCATGATGACACAACCGATGCTTTATGTGAAGCTCAGTGTTTTCACGTCGGCAGAAACACTTCGGTCTGCATTCCACCACACAATCTTGGATGAGCTTGACAGACATGCAATGTTGACAATATATCATCAGATTTACCCTGAAAATTGTACTTTGATATCAACACTCAAGTGTTAAGGTTACATCCCTAAGTTGAGCTAAGTGTGTTCAGTGCTGGATGGTGAATGTCACACAAAATTTGTTCCATTTGTGTGACTTTGTAACATTAGAACATTTTCAGCATTAATGCCTGTTTTCTACTTAAATCTCATTATTTCTCAATTAAAAACACTGAGGGGTTTGGCCAGGTCCTGGGTCTAGCAAACAGGTGAACAGAAGGTAAAATGGTTTAGCTACAACAGGAATGAGAGTCAAAAGGCCGGTGCTCAACAGTTGATTTGCATTTGCATGGCTCTCAGCAACTTCATTTAAATACAAAAACCTCTGCTAGGCCCAAGGGGAGGGGGGTGATAGGGGAACAGGGACACACAGCGTTTCTGACCATTCTTGGCAGTGCCCAACAATTTTCCACTGACATAAACCTCTCGCCAATAGCCCTCAATGTCAGTAGCTGTCAAAAATCCCACTATTCATGCACAATAACCGCTAGCATCTGCTGATCATTTGTCAATTAGCAGCTAACCGCTAGCATCTGCTGATCATTTGTCAATTAGCAGCTAACCGC
>NW_006800204.1:1042762-1053500 GCF_000485575.1 Poecilia formosa | reverse complement strand
TTTGTCAATTAGCAGCTAACCGCTAGCAGCTGCTGATCATTTGTCAATTAGCAGCTAACCGCTAGCATCTGCTGATCATTTGTCAATTAGCAGCTAACCGCTAGCATCTGCTGATCATTTGTCAATTAGCAGCTAACCGCTAGCAGCTGCTGATCTTTTGTCAATTAGCAGCTAACCGCTAGCAGCTGCTGATCATTTGTCAATTAGCAGCTAACCGCTAGCATCTGCTGATAATTTGTCAATTAGCAGCTAAACGCTAGCATCTGCTGATTATTTGTCAATTAGCAGCTAACTGCTAGCAGCTGCTGATCATTTGTCAATTAGCAGCTAACCGCTAATCCAGTTAGTTCATGTCTTCATCATCCTGAACAAACAACATGGAGAGAGACACAGTCTGTGTCTTCCCGAGGAATCCATGCTGTTTCCTGCTGCACGGGTCCCATCATCGGGTCCAGAACGGCCCCATCATCAGGTCCACAACAGGAAGTGAATAAATTCTTCAGCCCACAAACCGTAAAAATCCCAGGTCTAGTCCAGTTCAGCACTCGTAGGTGTGTGTGTGTGTGTGTGTGTGTGTGTGTGTGTGTGTGTGTGTGTGTGTGTGTGAAGCTGTTTTCTGCTGTTCTCCTGGTAATCTCCCTTCTCTCTTCTCTTCTCCCATCAGCCATCTGTGCAGGCGGCTGCGGTGGGCACCGCGGCGTGTGCGAGGCGCCTGGACGCTGCCGGTGTAACGTGGGCTGGGAGGGGCAGCGCTGCGACAGCTGCCAGCGGCACCCCGGCTGCCTGCACGGCACCTGCCAGCTGCCCTGGGAGTGCAGCTGCAATGAGGGCTGGGGAGGCCTGTACTGCGACCAAGGTGGGTCCGACCCGGTCCGGATTCCTCTAAAATGGCTAAAGACAAGACACCAGACTGACCTTTGACTTCTGGAGTCCACACAGAGCAGACCCGATGTGAGGCCCGGTTCTAAGGGCCACAGGTCCAAACCGGTCACATGACCCGGTGTCGACCCATTGGGTCGGAGGGACTGACAGACGTAGCATTCACTAAAGAATCCTGGAAAAGTTCTGATCCAGATGGTCCGGTTTTCCGGTCTGACCTGGTCCACACAGAACCAGCAGCAGAACCGCCTGCTGGTCCAGAGGGAGGAGGCGGGGCTTAACCTGGTCCAGAGCTTGTTTACTATGAATTGACCCAATTAGAAACAGAACCAGGAAAAACTCTGACATCAGCTCAGAACCAACAGGAAGTCCCGTGTCTCAACTTCCTGTTTGGTTTTAGGTCCCTTAGTGAATGTCAGCATGACTGAACCTGACCAGAGTGATAAAGACTTACTGAGACCAACCAGTAAAAACCCAACAGAGTCTTTGAATTTTGGTTCAACAGAATCAATCAATCAATCAATCAATCAATCTTTACATAGCACATTTCAGCACGTTGATGTTCCCATAGCAACTCAAGCCAGCTGGTTTTAGTCTGGGTTTAGAGGAACTTAGTGAAGGACTGTAGAACCGGGTTGGTGTCTCTGCCTTCCTGGTTTTAGTCAGAAATCCAGCAGCAGCGTTCTGGATCAGCTGCACACTGTGTATGTATACATGTGTGTGTGGGTAGTGAGTACACCCCTGACATTTCTGCAGATATTTAAGTAAATCTTTTGGGACAACACTGACAAACTGGCAGTTATCTGTGTGCAGCTTTTATAACAATGTAAATAACTCTATATACATCCATTAAAGTCTAAACCACCGGCAACAAAAGAGACGACACCCCCAAAGGTCCAAACTGAGCGCTGCTCGTCATTTTCCCTCCAAAATGTCATGTGACCAGTTAGTGTCAGTAGGCCTCAGGTGTGCATAGGGAGCAGGTGTGTTCAGTTTTGTAGTGCAGCTCTCTCACTCTGTCCTACTGGTCACTGAAGGTCCAACATGGCAAAGATCTCTCTGACGATCCTAAAACACGAATTGCTGCGCCGCATGAAGACGGCCAAGGCTGCAGGACGATTGCTGACACCCTGAACTGAGCTGCAGCCCAGTGGCCAAGATCATCCAGCTTTCTAAAGAGCAGGTCCTCAGAACAGACCTCATGTACCTGCTCAGCGCCACGTCCAGATGCTGTCTTTCAAAGACGGGTGGAGGGGCTCTGTCAGCGTTGCTGCAGGGATCTCAGAGGTCGGAGGTCAGCCTGTCGGTGCTCAGACCAAACGCCACACACTACATCAACTTGGTCTGCATGGCTGTCACCCCAGAAGGAAGCCTGTTCTGAAGTCTGCACACAGTCAACATGTCAACAAAGGACATGGATACTGGAACCAGGTCCTGAGGTCTGATGGGACCAAGATCCGTTAGTTTGGTTCAGATGGTCTCCAGCATGTGTGGCAGCTGTCAGGTGAGGAGGACAAAGTTACGTGTGTGATGCCTCCAGCCAAGCATGGTGGAGGGAGAGCCATGGTCTGGGCCACAAGTTTTGAGGAAGCAGAGTGAATATTTGAAAGAGAGCAGAAGTTTTGGAGTAACAAACATTACAAGTTTGAGAAGAAAGACATGAAGTCCTGCTTTCAGACTGAAACTGTGTGCTCTGGAAATATGGCAGGAAAATTACCCCATACTCCAATAACTGAAGCTGTGTGTTGACTCTAGATCTACAACATTAGAGCTACACTCTAGATCTAATATGCATTATATATATATATTAGATCTATAAATCTAGATCTATAACTAGATCGTTCCTTTTTAATAACTTCAGTTTCCACACATATCTCTGTTCTCAGCATCTGTTCAGTGATTGGATGGGTCAAAGGTCACCTGGTGACATCATAATGCAGAGCTGTTATCATTTGTGTCGTCATGGTAACTGATCTTATTTCCTGTTGTAACCTGAGCCGTAGGTGCCAGAATAGGGGGCCTCGGGGGACATTGGCCCCCAGGCCTCCCCACTTTACGGCCCTGCCCGTCTGCTGGTCCTCCAGTCGTTTCCACAGGCTGCACACAACTCTGACAGTCTGACACCTGTCTGTGTTTCTATGCAGACAGAGGCACAGATAGAACCTGCAGCACTGAGGTCTGGACCCAAAGGCTCCAGATCATAACGGTCACCCAAAGGTTTACCACATGGCAGCTTTGGGTCGGGTTGGGACCAGGAACCGGTCTGACACCTGAAAACAGGCTCAGGCTCTGATCCGGTCCAGGTCTGAACCAATCCTGCCTAAAAATTAAATGAGATTTCTGTATTTGTGCCACATCTGGCCCAAATGCTGTATTTATAGAACCGTGACGACGTTTTCTTTCTAACGGCATTGGGATGAAAAAGAATAATAAAAAAAAAGACATCGGGCCCACATGCCCGTCATCGGTCCGGACCAAATGCTCACCCACACTTTGCCAGTGCAGATCATTTTTGCTCAAGTTGAAAAAATAATTATGTTAATTTTTTTTTTTTCCTCCAAAAGCCAATCAGCCATCAGTACCGATGGCCACTGATGGTTTTCAGGTTTCTGTTGAAATTCATTTTTGTGTTAAATAACAAGCACATTAAATATTAATCGTGGAGTTTTTCATTTTGTTTTCAATTAAAAAATATTGTCAGCAGTCTGGCTGGTTATCTGTCCCACTCAGATCATCTCTTTCCCGCACAATTTATGGGACAAGCAGCAAATACAATCTGCGCCTTTTGGCTTCAGACCCACAGCATCCAGGTCGCTGCTGCGCCGCATCGTGATGCTGGAACCATTAGACCAGACCTGCCCAAACTTCTTGAGAGCAAGATCTACTTTTTCTCTCACCAGCCGCCTGAGATCTACCTCATGACATGAAGACATAAAAATTGCAAATTAAACTCTATTGACTTATTTTATATGCAAATATGCATCAGTTGTAGCAGAAATAATAAAGTGACACAAAACCTGATGCAGTTTCTTCCTCAGTGAGATTCTGACACTGGGAGCAGGTTACTGGTTTCTCAGTCAGAAGCTGGTTTCAAACCAGCAGGTCAGTCAGTCATGGTGGATCTGAACTTTGGTTTGATGACCTCAGTATGAGAAACTACAGACTGATAGGAGGAACCAGAGAGCCCAGAAAAGGTAAATCTTCAGAAGTCGGGATATAATTTAATTTCACATAATTATCGCTGTAGAATTAGTTAAAGCTTAATTAAATATATTTGTCCTATTTGATGTTGTGACGTATGCTCACAAAGAACGAGGTCATTAGTCCAAGTTGGTCGTTTGTTGAATGTTCAGAAACTGCAGCAGGTGTGATGAGCCACAGCAACGGTAAACAGGTAAAACAACCCGAACAGGTGATCAACTCTAAACCACTCCTACCTCTTTACTTCCTGTCTCTTTGTCGTTTAAGCCACCCGTTGCCGTGGCAACCGCCTGCGCCCCGCGAGCCGAGCAGAGACGGTAAAAACATTTAGTCCGTTACGATATCAGGTTTCCAGACTTGACATTTATTCCTGGATTATTAATAAGCCTCTCATGGACACAGCGCTGGTTGAGCAGCTCATTTAAACTCCTGCTCTGCTCTCAGTCGGTCTTTGAGTCGCCTTTTTTTTTTTCTTTTTTTTGTTAATGGAACCGAAATGCACCGAATTGCGCAACACCTTGTTGAAACAATAATTACTGAGATCATTAATTTTAACGTTTCATTGATTTTTTTATAATTATTCTTTTTTAATGAAGCTACAAACGTTTAGGATCTCAGTGAATATTTTTGATAAGCCCGTCAGAAGAGGAAGTGCTGCTCTCAGCCTCCTGGCGGCGTTCAGATTGTCACCTGCTGAGATCGACGTATTGTGTTCCAATATGTCGTGTTAGACTGTCCTGCTGCTCTGAATTGGCATTGCTGGAGGATATTTGACATCTATTTTATAATTGTTTTTTTTAAATGTTCCAAATATTTGACCAGTCGTGATTTTGTCATATCTATCTGTCCTCGGCATAATCATATTGTGCGTATTTAGCTGAGCACAGGGCCGCCTGCAGTTGTTCGGCTGTAGTAAAAAAAGGAAACAATAATTTTTGGATTACTTTATTATCCATCTCTCTTGGCTATTAATATTGAGAAAAAAAAGATCTTTTGTATCAAACATCTTGTAGCGCACTTCTGTGTGAGTTTGTGGGGATGGGCAGCAGAAGCCTAAATGTTATTGGTCAATTTACTTTTGTTTATTTGGCGGCTTGACGCTTTTTCTGTAAGCTAAAAATGACTCAGTGGATCCTTCCATAGATCTGAGCGGTCGTTTGGATCCCGCCTGAGCTTTTTACCGGGTGTGCGGTTCTGGCAGGTCGCCGGTTTATGAGCTTTTGTTTGTTTGTTTTTTTGTGGTTTGGAGAACTGCAGACCTGACGGGTCACCCGCTTGGACAACCGTTTAACCCGCTAATGGTGCGTTCACACCAAACGCGCTTTGAGCATCATGGGCATCTGGTTTAGAGACGCACCGCCACTGTACACAAACTGTACCCATTTGTAGACACAGTACGTATCTATGGCTGTGGATCAAGCTTCACGCATTGATATTTAACTAGAGGTGTGCCGATCGACCAGCCACCGATCACACAAACCGATCATCACCTGCTTCTCATTTCCAGCCTGCCTCTGCAGCTGGTCTCCTCTTTCCTTCACTCTGCGCAAACGCGCAGCAACAAATCCGAAGCGATGTGGAACTATAACCACTGAGGGAAGTTTGCGTGTTGAGTTGGAAAATTGAAGCAGGTCAAAATGCATCAACACGACGAATCTAATATGGAATAAAAACAATGAGATACTTGACGGAGTTTGGCTACATCGAGGCTCACTGCAGTAAAAAAGACATATGGAGGATCAGACAGCAGGTAAAGCAGCGCACAGCTACAAACACTCACCGGATTAGCATGACGGTCAGAAAGCTAAACAAATAACCTGGAAAATGATTTAAGTCTTCGAGCTGCGATGTAAGACGCTGGTTCTGCTCTCCTGTTGAACCGCTGCTACGCTACAGGTAGTAATATCTGACAGACGGAGCTTCGCTTCTGCTCCACCTGGTAGTGACTCGCACACCGAACCTGCTTAAAGCTGCAGCATCTAACTAAAAAAGTACATTTTACATACGTATTAAAACTTTCGCTGTCCTAACATGAGACAGATAATCTCTGAAAAAATAATTGATCTCCTCCTGATCTGCATAATTACTCCGCTCAGTCAGAAACAGCCAATCAGAGCTAGCAGTAATCAGCTAGCCGCCATGCTAACAGGAAGTTTTCATTCAGTAACTCTGGATTGTTTATTGTAATGGATCCTGTTTTTGCCTTTGAATGTTAAGTTTTATACTTGAATTTTTTGGCAATGTTGAGAGGTTTAATTTGGACTCTCTGCATTATTTAGCCTCTTCAGAGCCTCCATGTGTTTTCAGTCTGTTAAAGATAGTATCACTGATACCAGTACAATTTGCACAATGCCTGTTTTGTTTGGTTTTCTTGGAAAAAGTTATTAAAAACAAGTTTTTGTCTAAATTAAGGTGAATTCATGGTTCCTTTTTCCACATAATGTAACCGGTAGTGTTTATGATAAAAATAATAATAATTATGTGATTGGTGATCGGCCCTCATGAGTGATCGGAATCGGCAGGAAAAAACCTGATCGGCACGTCTCTATATTTAACCATTAAGAATCTGATGTAATTATGACAAAACCTTCATACGAACATGGTGTGTTAATACAGTGGATCTCTGTATTCAGCTGTTCTTGGGTTGGCTGCAGGCATTTATCCTGCATTTTTCCAGACACCAGTTTTGAAAATGGAATAAACTTTATTCCTTCCTCTAAATCAGTGGTCCCCAAACTACGGCCCGCCTCCACATTTGGTCCGGCCCACTTACTTTGGGGCAAATTGCTACAAACCCAATGAGTTGATTGACAGGTGCCATCATGTCAACTGAACAAGTGGGCCTGACATTCAAAGTGTGAAACAGAGATGATGAAACACCCCTGGCCTCCCACCTGAAAAATGAATCCAGCACCGCTGACCTGAGCCAGTGGGCTGTTGAACCAGAGGGGTCCTAGGATGGAGCCTTGGGGAACCCCACATGTGACCTCTGACCTTTTAATAATAATAATACATGTTATTTGCCAGCTTCTTTCAAAACACCCAAAGACCCTTTACAACATTAAGAGAAGTTGTTGCAAAATGGAGTGATGTGGTGAAATGAGGCTGTTTTGGTGACGATGCGAGCAGCAGAGACTGGAACCAGTTGAAGCTTATAGAAGTTTATATTTATCTAACCAGGAGGGAATTACAGGAATCAATGAGAGAAATGACCAGAACCTGGACCAGGATGGAGGCAGAGAGAGGGACGGACGGAATATTACGGAGGTGGAAATGAGCAGACTGGATATTATTATTGATGTGAGAGAGAAAGGAGGGAATGACACCCAGACCGTCAACCTGAGACCAGAGAACCGTCCATGATGAGGCTTTAGAGAGAAGATTGACACGTTTCCTATTGAGCTTTGGAACCAGCGACACTGTATGTGACCGTCGCTCGGCGCCATGTTTGCAGCCCACAGACCAAAACAAACTTTATTCCGGTGTTTTCATCGTGTTACCGACACGTTGAAGTTGTTTTCAAGTTGGATACTGGATATTCTCCCTCCGCGGAGTAAGGGACGTTCAGCTCAAGGTTGATCCGATTTATGAACGCTGATTTCGGCCAGCTGTTCTCTACCGATGCCTGCTGAAGCGCTCAGAGGTTCACATCGGGACCGTCGATTTCCGAACCTCCTGTAAATAAATGCTTTGTCTTGTGACCAACTGATACAAAAAGTGGTCATTCATGCTATTAAACGAGGAACACTACCCTCTATAAATGTTTAAGTCATATTCAATATTTTAAATATTAAATGTTTTCTTCAATAGCTTCCAAATCGTGTGGCCCATGAACTCAAAATCGGTGAGAAATTATTCTACTAGACTATAAATGAGGCACACTCATTATTACATTTGAACACTTTTATATATTTTTAGCTTTTAGTATTTTTCTTCAATAGCTTCTAGGTCATGTGAACCATTAACTCAAAATCTGTGAAATTATTCTACTAAGCTATGTAGATGAGGCGTATTTTTATTCCATTTTGATCCTTTTTTATTTAACCAAATTTATATTTAAAAAATAATTTTTTTTAAAGTTCATAAAATGTATTACCTCAGATGAAAAGAACATTTGTAACCTGTAATGTTCAATTACATAAAATTCTAGGACTGGATCTATTTCATTACATGTTTACTTACCTGTAATATGTTAAATACAACAAATATTAAAGTGTGATCTATTTCATAAAATTTACTTGTCACCTTTATTGTTTAATTACACATTAAATGTTTAAAGTTGGGCTTTTTCATCTGGTTTGTCTGTTTCATTTAATGTTTACTGCAAAATGTCTGATTATATAATTGTTTACTTTAATCGCATAAAATGTTTATTTCAAAATATAATCTTTCATTACGTGTATGTTTATTACCTGAAATATTTTAAAAGTCTAATAACTTAAGGAGCTTGAATCAAACGTTTCATGAATGTTTAATACATTAAATTATTAAATGTCCGTCTCCAGACCTAAACCCACAGAAAATCTTTGGAGGAGCTCAAACTCTGCTCCTTAGCGACAGCCCAGCAATCCTCCTGATCTGGAGAAGATCTGTGAGGAGGATTGGGCCAAAGTCCCTGCTGCAGTGCAAACCTGCTGAAAATCTACAGGAGACCTTTGACCTCTGACTGCAAACAACGGCTACTGAACCAAATATTAACATTGATATTCACAGGTGTTCAAATACTATTTGCAGCAGTAACACAAATAAATGATTTCCAGATTATATCTCTCAGCTGACAAGCAGCTAAGATGAAAACTTCAGACCCTCCAGGATTTCTAAGTGGGAGATCCTGCAGAGTGGCAGGATGTCCAAATACTTATCTTCCTCTCTGTACCTACTGTTGAAGCTGGGTGTTGTGAATATTTTTGGCATTTCTACTCACCTTGTTGGCTTGTGCTGCTGTAGATGTAGTGAAACTAGATGTTGCCACATATGGTTAATCCTGGATGTGGATAAAGTCGAAGTTTGTTTGGTGATTTTGGTTTCCATTCCTTAAAATTGTTCATGTTTTTAAAGAGCGAGCCTGATCATTTCCTGCGGTGAGACGCTGTCTCAAATCAACATGATGCTACAAACATTCACATGCAACATCATTTCACCTCATCTGCATTAATAATGCAGAACTTTTCCTCTGCAGCTTCGCTTGGTTGCTTTTCATTGACCTCCAGGATGCTCAGTAGTTCAGGCGTTTCTCCCTGGTGAACGCTCAGCTGGTGTTGTTTTCCCGTGTCGTCTCTCATGGCATCCAGTTTGGTTCAAACTACTGAACATGCAGTCGTACACCTGCTGTGTTTCAGCGACTATAAAATTGTCCACATTGGAATTACGGAAATAAATTGGCTTGAAGCTGCAGTTCGTGAACTTTTTTTTTTAAAGGTTTTGTTGGCTCTAGTGGCCTCCATTTGAAAGAGGGCAATGAGGAGGTGCAATATAACAATATGTTTATGACACTGTCATAAACATGTCAGCGCTAAGACCCGCCTCCAGGCTCTGATTGGCTGCGATTACCATCTACAGAACAACAACCAATCAGAGCCTGGAGGCGGGTCTTAGCGCTGTCAATCACCCTTATGTATGTGCTGCTCAATGTGCTTAATAGTTTATCCACCATCATTATTGCCCCTGCTAACTAGCTTAGCATTTATGAAAGCTGAGAGAAAGGTGGTGACGGTGCGTGAGGTAGTTTTAGCAGATATGTAAACAAAAGGGTAACACTTTATTTGAAGGGGGTTGAATAAGACTGTCATGACAACTTGACATTACCCAGGAAATCATTACTATTTAAACTTTACCTTTAATAACATAAAGTTACCTAATTTTTAAAGTGAAATCAGTAATACTTTTATAGCAAATTTATATCAGTAATGATTTCCTGGTTAATGTCAAGTTCTCATAACAAAGACATTTTGAATAATGTCAGCTTTGTATTAAAAGTGTCATAATTTACCGAATGACACTTTATGACAACAGTCATAAATATTCATGAAGACTTATTCATGTTCATGACAGGTGTTTATGACAGTGTCATGTCAGTCTTATTCAACCCCTTTCAAATAAAGTGTTACCCAAAACATCTATAGCTGTGTTTAGATGACGTAGCATCGAATTCACCCAGTGCAGATGGAGGGCAGGAAGTAAATGCAGTTCGTTTGTTTCTGCTGATCCAGCATCAAAATGTCTAAAGTCTGAGTCCTGTACGGTTGTTCCAACCATTCTAATAGAGAGAAAGACAAACATTATGTTCGTGTTTTGAAGGTAGTTGGTCACAAGGGAGTTAATTTTAAAAAACTTACTGAAAAAAGAGGAGAAAAGTGAATCTACAGCTAAAAACAGGAGGTGCAGAAACTAAGTGCCAGAGTTTGCAGCACCATTTTCTAACAGGTGACGATCGCATCGTTTAAATTGTATTTTCAGATGTTTTATTGGACAGTTACTTAGAAAGACAAGCATTCATATGTAAGGTCAGATATATTATTTTTATGCCCTAGCATGGTTGTTCTCAGAGCGCTAATGCAGTGTTGTGTTCAAGACCACCTAACTCGAGACCAAGACAAGACCAAGACCAGCTACAGCTACATCACACAATTAAATGTAAAATATGATCAAAATTGCTTTT
>NW_006800204.1:1038187-1041678 GCF_000485575.1 Poecilia formosa | reverse complement strand
CAGCTGCAGCTGCAGCTGCTTTAAATACACTTTGAAACCATGACAACACATTTATATCTATATAGTTATCATTGAAAACAATTTAATGACTTATTTTCGTCATAACTTGCTGCGTATGGTGAACTGACAACTCCTCTGACGGTCGGACTTCTTAATGCGCAGGCATGGTACTCACTGCATGTTTGCTATTCTGACAGCGTATGGCTATCTGATAGAACAACGGCTCTCAGCGACACTCCAGTCCTATTTAATAAGTAAAGAGCCGTGGAGAAGAATCGATTGTTTCTGAATGTCACATCACTAAATTGCAGACTTTTGGACATAACGTTGTTCCATATATGTGACAACTCAGTCAACACCTCCGCACAATAATTCAGGCAGTGAGTGACTTTTTTTCATCACAATGCTTATGTGTCTCTGTACAGCTAGCTTTGCTAACATCACGTCAACGGAGCTTACCTTCTTTGAGCTACTTTTCTAAGTGATGAAAATAGTTAGACGTTGTCCCCACCGTCTGTGAAAGCGAAGCGATGCTGAGTTAGCTGTGGCCATCGGATTTCTTATGATTTATGCAGCGCTATTATATTACTGACGATTAGACAAACATTTTCTGCCGCTGAGAGAAAACCACTGCGCATGTCCTGGAGCGCCGCGCGCGAGTGGAAGGTGGGGAGGGGAGGGGGGAGTAACAGAAACACGTAGTTGCTTGGATTTTAATCGGTGCGTTTTGCATCCACTGAAAACAAAGATGTTAACAAATAAACTGGACAGTATGCTGTACGTTTAGTGGTATTTCAACAGTTGCGGTCTCGACTGGTCTTGAAATAAAATGCCGAGTCCTCAGAACCCGAGACCAAGACAAGACCGAGACCAAATGCGGTCGAGTCCGAGACGAGACCGAGACCATCAAAAATGGTCTTAAGACCGGTCTCGAGACCAAGACCAACTTTGAGTACCACAACACTGCGCTAATGTTAGCATCTAGCTCAGAGCCGAGTCACGGACAGAAAATATAATGTTTATTCAGTGGGACTTTAATGCTAAGAAAAAAGCTGAATAAATTAAATATATCCTACCAGCTATACAGACAGTGAGCTGTTTCTGTTCCCCCACATTTTTGGTGTCTGTTCGTGTCTGGCCACCAACAGACAGGAACATGGAGGTTTCTGTAGATCGGAGCAAATAGTTGACCTACATTGGATCTGAATTAGGGTTCCCACCCGTCCCTTAAAATACGGAATCGTCCCGTATTGAACCGATATGGGACACGATTTGTTCCGTATTCTTTAAATGTCCGATAGACATGCCTATCACATACATATCAACACAAAGTGTAACAATAATGACCAAAATAAAACACAGTAAATATTAAGGTCATCTAAATTCTAGTGGCAGGAGCTAAAGGACCCCAGAACGCTACGGACCGACACTGTTGCCTAGAGACGGACACTACGCAGCTGCGGTGAGCTGCTATCAACCAGGATCTTTTTAAAACGTCCTCAGCCCGATTCTCCACAGTCCTTAGAAGTAAAACCTCTCGTAATACAGACATGAGAGGGAAGACGCAAATCCCAGGCTGAATAATGTTAGTGAGGATGAACACAGCCAGCCACTTTAAAAAACAAAAGAAACGTGTTTGTCTTGGTGCGGTGCTGCTGTATGAATGGATCAGGAGAGGAGCTGCAGACACATCAGAACTAAAGAACCAGAAATCAGCATCTCTTCATCCCTCAATCATCTCCTGAGGCTGATATGATAGAACATTTTATTATTAAGTTTCTTATTGTGCTTTTTGTCGACTGTTATGAGTTGATTATTTGCTTATTTAATGTATAATAACATCGTTTAAAATAATATAAATGGTCATTTACAGCAGTGGTCCCCAACTTTTTTATTATTGTGGACCGGCCAAGACTTGGAAACTTTGCTGCGGCCCGTGTGTGTGTGTGTGTGTGTGTGTGTGTGTGCGTGTGTGTGTGTGTGAACCGTCAGATAAGGTTTCTGGGTCATTGACGTACAAGGATTTCCACCAAGCTACATTAAAAGTGTTAAACATATTTATATCCATTGTAATTACTGGAGCATTTGAAATGTTGTGCATCGAGAAATCATAATTTCACAATTAGACTTTTTCAGGGTTTTTTATCAATATGATTTGGTTGTGGTCTTAAAAAATGTCATGTGGTGCGACCGTGATTCATCTAAAAATAAGGTATTATCCATGATGTACTAAGCATTTGTTTTATAAGTTTCCATTTATTTCAGGTGTTTAGAAAAAAGTTTTTAAATTTTATTTTATTTTTCTGGCAATTATGACAGTTCCTCCCCCCCAAAAAAACCTGTCAAATTCCATTTGTAATTGATTTGACCAATATTTTTCTTCACCATTTCATCAAAATGTGTTAAAAAATAAGTAAGTACCAGTCACTTAAGGATGCTGTATTAGTGGTTAATATTTATGCTCCAGATATTAGATATTCTATTTTGAATTCAATAAATTTACTTTTTTAATTGATCGCACCACATGACTTATACAATAAACGTAGGCCAGAAAACAGGTCAAAATCCTTTAAATACATGAAAATAGAATTACATTCAGTTAAAGTACATTACAAAATAACAACACAAATAGAACACACCAATTTAAATTTCCTAAAAATTAATGCAGTAATCAACTTTGTAGTAAACCTTTCAAACACATCCCTCATTAAATGAGAATGTACGGGAGATTACTTTAATTTCCTAATTTTATTTAAAAAACTGAAAAAAAGACATTTTCAATCTCCCAAATGTAAGCACATTAATGAAAATATAATAATTCAGTTTAAGTTTAACCATTTTAAACAGAACCATGTATAAGTAATGAACTTAAAAACCATCATGTTACTCCTGGGTAGAGACGCTCCGATTAAGTTTTTTCCTGCTGATTCTGATCACCCATGAGGGCCGATCACTGCCGATCACCAATACTGATCACATGGATTGACTGTTAATTTTTCGCTTTAGGTAAAAATTACACTGTGATCTGGCAAAATGGAACCATTTCGCCAGATTTGATCAGCACACCACTACTCCTGGAGTCCTCCTGACTCAAATAATACATAAAACGGAAATACTTAATTATTCCTTGCACGGCCCGGTACCAATTGGTCCATGGACCAATGATGGACCAATGGACCACTGATTTAGAGCAGTGGTCCCCAACCCCCGGTCCGTGGACCGGTACCGGTCCGTGGACCAATTGGTACCGGGCCGCGCAAGAAATAATTAAATATTTCCGTTTTATGTATTATGCGAGTCTGGAGGATCCTTTATTTTGAAAATCCTTTAACCGGATTCTCTCGGTTACTTGCGCGCCAACACTGAGCCACAAGCAGCAAAATGAGTAAGAAACGGATCAGATGTCTTTGGAAAGTTTCTTTGCAAAGGGGAAAAGGCCCAGAGAAGAGACAGGAGGATGGATTTATCCCGGACCGGTAGGTGAGTCCCAC
>NW_006800204.1:1034994-1037990 GCF_000485575.1 Poecilia formosa | reverse complement strand
TCGTTTTTGTGGCGCATCTGTATCTTATTTTGAAGGGATATGTAAACGTTACCATAGAGACCAGAGTCAGAGCGTTTGGTCGAGAGGAGATGAGTAGAGCTTGTGAGCCTTAAGTCTGGTTTAGACAGAAAAATTTAAGGATGTCGGCCGATTCTCCAAACCTCTGTGACCACAGAGCTGATAAAAGTCCAACAGGTTCGATCGGTTCGTGTTCAGCCTCAAGGCAGGAGCAACACGAACCGATTCCAGTCATCAACATCCCGATTCCAGAGGATAATCCAGTAAAACCCCAACATAGCAAACGGGAATTTAGAATAACCAAACATGGATGGCGATGTAGAAGCAATATCAGGATGTGGAGACATTTTAAGAGATAAAAGAAACAAAAAGAAAAGGCGGTGGACAAAAGACGACGGGAGCAGCCGCTCCATCTGCTGCACTATGATTTGGAGGCAACTATGTTTTTTCATAGTTAACATTTTAACTGAATAAACATAATAAACATATGTAATGACCTTTACATATAATAATAAACATTTCCATCATCTCTGATATCCACCGGACTCACAGTTGCGCAATATGTCAGCTGTTTGGGATTCCCCTCTGTTCTGACGTCACCGCGCTTTCTGATTGGCTACCTGTCACATTCAGCAGGTTGTGTTCTCGTTCCCAGTCAGGGAAAACCCCACAGGCTGCGATAAAAGGGCCAAGACAATGGTGAATGAGCCCAATTTTACATCGGGCACATTCACCACCACGTACCACCACACACTGCAGGATGCTGTAAGCAGGGGCGGATCTACTGGGGTGGCAATGGGGTGGCAGTTGCCACCCCAAACGAGAGCCTTGCCACCCCTGTTGCCACCCCAGCTAGCGACAATGAATTCAATAAATTGTTATGGCAAATCGGACATTAAGTGCATGAAACTCTTTTTTCCGTGTTAAGAAAATAAATTTAAAATAAGCTAGTTTTAAAACTTAACATGTCTTGATTCAAATGGCCTAATTGTGGTTTTAAAATCAGTAACTTATTCTGGCCTATTGACCTTTATGTTACCTGTAGTTCCAGCAGATGGTTTGCTAGGATCGTTTGAACTGCCTTTTGTCTGTGTGGGAAACAATCAGGAGAAGTTTCAGCTTTTCACACTCATCTGTGAAAAGCCGTAAACACGGCAGGAGTTTCTGGCTTGAGAGAGGGGCAGAGATAGCTCCTGGTTGGAGGAGCAAAGATACGCCTTATTTGAATAAATTAAAGAAAAGAAGATAAAACTTTCTACACAGAAGTAACAAATCAGATTTGCTCTTGCAATTCTCCAAAGATGTCTTTGCACGTCTTTGCTTTTCTTTCTTTCTTTCCTTCTTCTTTCCATTTATGTCAGGTAAACGAATGTATGTCTCTGTTCTGCAGTTTCTGTTGTAATTTTATGCGTTGTCTTCTATTGGATTAAACTGCAATTCTGTGACGTCACACGCATTGCTGTTTTCTTCTGAGTGACTACACGCGGCCGCGAGAGGACCCAGGATCATAAAGGAAGAGAGAGAGCCAAACTTTTTCCAAAATTAACTAATTCAGAGAAATCTTCCTTAACATCCGACAACATTAAATGCAACACAATGTAACCTGACACCTACTGCTGAGTAGCGGGAAGTGCGCTCGGCACTAGCCCGAGGCAGCAGCATTGATGGATATATTATTGGACTGGACATTACGTGACTTATTGTAAGTCACACACACGCCATTGCTGTCCTTTGGTCAGGAAAATACTACAATCACGCAAAGAATCTGAAAAATGGACGAAGTGTTTAGCAGTTAATTCAACCCCATGACAGCCATAGATAACAAGGTTCAAGAGTTTCACATTTCACAGGTGAGGAAAAAGTTTTAATTTAGAGAAAACATTGAACAAGTGAGCAGTGGGTCAGTTATGCTAGCCTAACTGTGGTTAGCCCGCTTTGATAGCCTTAGCATGTGCTGCGCAGTTCGGTGTGTTTTGGTTCCGTTAGCATTAAACAGGTCAACCCGCCACCACGTCATCAGTAGAGCAGCTGTTTAAATCAGCTAATCAACCCCCGCTAAGTTCAGGCGAAAACTTATTAATAATGACAATATAGACATTAAGCCTGACAGCATAATGTAACGGACTGGATGTTCAGTTTTGGTGTTTTTGCTACTTTTTGTGTGGGAAATGTTAGTTTGGTGTTGATTCCCCTGATCGGATTGAACGTATCTCTGCTTTATCTGCTCGTTGAGCTGCTGTCTGTCGGTTGCCATGGCAACGTGTTTGGTGACGCCGACACGGAGCAGAAAAAGCAGAACAGAAGTGGTTTTATCTAGTTTGGTTCTTCACCTGTTTATCAGCTTTATTGCACCTTTAGTGCGGCTCACTGCAGCCGCTGCAGTTCATGAAAGTTAAACAAGCGACAAAAACTGAACTAATCCGCTCTGTTCGTAAAACGTGGAGATATTTACAACGGTCATCAACAGCATATTTACAGCATATTTAAAGTAAAACGACTGACCAATATAAGAGAAATTGGCCTTTTCTTGCATCTTGACATAATTAACAGAAACCAAACTGTTTATAGATTTGTATCCCGGAGAATTTATGTATCAAACATCAGTTTTATCATCTTTATTTTAAGTGTATCTAATAGTATATCTGATAACACATGGTGGCGCTACTAATATTGTTGTGACAGATTTCTGCTCGTCCTGCATTGGAACTGAATAGTTTTCTGGGCTCGATGCATCACATAGTGACTAATAGGCTCTGTCCAATCCAGTAATACATATCAATGAGCAGCAGCATGAAAGACGTAAAAATAATTAACTATACTACATTAAGAAATTATATTTAATCCTCAGTGCTACATGAAGCTCATTTTGAAACAATGCAAAAACAATACAGTGACAGGTCTGTGTAAGCTAAACGTGAGAATGAGACTATATATATATATATATATATATAAAAAAAAAAATTCCCCTCTCACCCTCC
>NW_006800204.1:1032855-1033255 GCF_000485575.1 Poecilia formosa | reverse complement strand
AGCTAAAAGATGACTAGCTAATGTTAGCTAAAAGATGACTAGCTAATGTTAGCTAAAAGATGACTAGCTAATGTTAGCTAAAAGATGACTAGCAGGTAATGTTAGCTAAAAGATGACTAGCAGGTAATGTTAGCTAAAAGATGACTAGCTAACATCAATACAGCACCTTAAGCTTAACAACCGATGTTGGTGTCTATTTTCAGCTACGATTCATTTTGCCCCCAGAAAAGTCGAAGCCCCCCCTCCCCCGTCACACGCGTAGTTTCAACCAGACAGCCATTTGTAATCCATAGGGGGGGCGCAGAAAAAGTTTGGGAAACACTGGTGTACACAAACATCTGTGCCGAATATGGACTGGAAGCCCCGAGGTCAAAGTGGGGAACACCCCCAAAGGTGGTGG
>NW_006800204.1:1011182-1031630 GCF_000485575.1 Poecilia formosa | reverse complement strand
CTGAAGTTGGGATGTTTTTCCTCCAACAGGATCCAGAGGAATCACCTCAAACCAGATGTTGGACTGGATTTTATTTCATTTGTGAATGTTAGAGCCTCATTTTCAGCAGTGGAGCTTTAAGGTTGAAAAAGGTTTTAATTTTGGAGAAAATATCACCAACATCAATATTTCCACTAAATAAGAGGCAAAAAAATAGTTTGATAGAAGAAAAGCCTCCCAGACTCTGAGCCCGACACCAAACTATTTTTTGATATTAGACAATTAATTTAATTTCACATAATTATGGCGGTAGAAGCCATTAGTTTGTTAAATACTTAATGAAACATATTTACCATGTTTGATGTTTGTTGTAAATGACGTATACTCAAAGAACGAGGTCATCAGTCCAAGTTTGTCGTTTTATGAATGTTCAGAAACTACGGCGGCTGCAAAGCAACGTCCTGCGCCCACAAGCCGACCAGATTGTGTAAAAAACATTCAGTCTGTTATGATATCAGGTTTTCAGGCTTGATATTTATTTTGCTATTATTAATAAACCTCCATGAACGCAGCGGTGGTTGATTAGTCAATTTTAAACTCCTGCTCTGCTAGTTATTACTGAGATTATTACTTTTGTTGGGTCATTAATTTGAAAACGTTTTATTGACTTTTTGTTGTTCTTTAATAAAGTTCTGAACGTTTTAAGCCGGTCAGAGGAGGCCCTGCTGGTCTCAGCCTCCTTTGTCACATAATGCCGCTTTCGACGTGTCGCCCCGCTGCTAAAAGCACCAACAGTTCAGAAACTATATGAAATGGGAAAAAGTTATTTCTTAACTGATTAAGTCGTGTTTTGGATTGTTCTTGAAAAACTAATCAGTCACGGCTGCACAGTGAACCCGTTGATGCTTTACAGCCGCTCCTCTCTCAGGTACTGCGAATCCCGCTAAATCTTTTAGGGGCCGGAGGCTTGTTTAGCAGTCGAATATGAATGAAGAGAACAGTTACTAAGTCCTGCTTCTGGCGCCCCCCAGTGGGGGCACGCTCCACTGTTTGAGAAGTACTGGGTTAAGGTCAGATGGTTTCCAGCTGCATGAATGTGTTTCTAAAACCTGCATGATGACTCGGACAGTTTGTGAACAGCGCCGCCCTTCTGGACGATCTGCAGCTGGCTCAACCAGAGATTGCTCGTTTCATCTGAAGCTCAGTTTGTCGTTAGGAAGCAGCTCTTTAAAATCGCAGAGTTCAGTTTTCCCCAAAACGCTGCAGATGTAGCCACTCCCCGGTGGGCGGGGCTTGTGGCTCCAGCGCCTGAGTAAGACGCCGTTGTCCCCTCTGATTGGCTGATAGGTGAGCATCATGGCTGAGTTATGAATATATCTCATCTTTACATCTGTCGCTGCTATGATTTTCAGTGATTCTTCCCGTGAGCAAAATGACTTATGTCAGAAAACCTGCTGAGCTCGGTGATCTGCCGTGTTTTGAGTTCAAACCAGTGACGTGCGGTCAGGTCATGGAAAAATAATATATAATAATAAAACCATTTATATTGCTATTTTCACCCTGTGGTTTGTACTATAAAGTACCTATTTTTTTTACTTAGCTTAACAAATTCTGATAATTTTTTTTCAAAATCGCTGGATTTTCGCATTTTCCCATTCAAATGCTCAGAAGCGAAGCCGGTGAGGCAGCAGGAAGCTGAGCCTCACCTGGACTGATCAACCTCTCGAAACCCACTGGCTGCCATTCTATGAGAGCAGCTCCTCCTGTCTGTACGCCGGCAATGAAATGGCTAAGAAACATTTAATATATGGACTGATTTTCCATAATTTAGCTTATGTATATAATGTACAGTGTCTTTGGTCACCAGCTGTGTGTGTATCGTGTTTTGTGTGAGGAGGATCGATCAGAAACGGCAGAAAACAGACTCCATGTGAGGCAGGCAGTTCTCTTGGCTCATCACAGGGGGCGCTCATGATCCCAGATATGGTGACTGTACAACTGCAGAGTAAGACACAGTGAGCTAGCCATGGAGCTAGCCACACAGTAAATAAGTAAAGTACAGCGATATATTTGTTTTCTCCTCTCTTCCGACGTCAACATGAAAGACTACATTTCTACAGTTAAACAGTTTTCTAAAGTGGATTTTCAGTTGAAGCAGGAGAAAATAACTAAAGGAAGACCAACACCGGAGCTGAAGGTTTTGCTTCGAGAGTTTGATGATTCTCAAACGGAGTAGAAAAGACATGAGGATAGACTTGGCTTTGGATGAACGGAGATTTTATGCAGAATTAGCGGCGCATGGATTTCATTGATACATAAAGGTAAGACAGCAATAAGATGTTTTTGTGGGCTACAGTTTATGTCTAAGTATTTCAGTAAAGTAGAGGCGGAGCTAATCTGCCTAAAACGTACAACAACAGACTGGATGTTCTGTTCTGTGTGCAAATTTCTTGAATGTTTTTTGGTGTTAAATCCTAAAACATGAAGTGGCATTGTTGTCAGTTGCTATGGCAACGAGTCTGCATAGCGTGGAGAATACCTGTTTCCCTTCGCTGTGGATCATGGCACGAAATTAATACCTACATTTCTAAGTTTCACTGAGTTAACGCGGCTATGGATGACATGTAAAATATGAGTCTTTTTACCCCCCAGTGTTGTTTGCCTGCGCGAAATTTCCGTAGGTCCAATAAGATGGATGGTGTCCAAGTTGTAAATCGGTGCCTCACCAGCAGTGAACCTCACCGCACGTCACTGGTGCAAAGATATTTAACGCTGACAAGGAGTTTAAAAATATCACTTTGTAATTATGTTATTGGACAACATTATTAACATTAACTAAACACATTAACATTAACTAAACACATTAACATTAACTAAACACCAGCTATGAAGTCTTGGAAATGGTAAACATTAAAGAAACCTTAAACAGATAAACAATGCTCAGCCTGGAGGCTGCCAGGCTTCGGCTGCACTAAGGGAAACGCTGCTCAGGATTTTAATTACATTTTTATTTAATGGGAAAACTGTTTGTTGTTTTCTCATTGGCTGAATATAAACAGAGTTTTACACACATTTGTTATGTGGAGTTTTATCTTTCATTTCATCAGTCTTTAGTCACCGTTATTATTATTATTATTTTTTTTATTTTATTTACACTTTATGTGAGGGGGTGGGCATAAGACTGACACATTACTGTAATAAACATGATATATCAATCAATCAATCAATCAACTTTTATCTGCACATTTCAGCAGCAAGGCATTTCAAAGTGCTTTTCATCATTAAAAACAAAAACACAGTCGTGACATTGAATAAACAATAAAAAATATTTTTTATGAATATTTTGGTAAATAACACATTTAGTGCAAAGTTGTACTAAAAGTTGCATTAAAAGTCTGTTAAAAGTGTGAACTTTGCACTAAAATATTATTTTCTGAAGGTTTAAGTTCCTTTGTGTTCATAACAGGAGTTATATCATGTTTATTACAGTCTTAAGCAGATCCCTTCACATAAAGTTCATCATCAGTTTTCCTTCTGCAGCCAGGAGGAAATCTTCTGAATAATCATCTGCAGCTTTAATAATTTTATTAATGATTTCCACCTGGACGGCTGGCTGGACGACCCCTGACCTCCCAGCGTGAGATTATCCTGGCGTCCCTGTGGTCAGACTGCTGTCCATCTGTTTTAGACACCAAGGTTTTGGTCCAGCTCTGTTGTTTTAAACGAATCTGTTGAACCACAATTCAAAAGCAGTGACAGATTTTTATTATTTTTATTTATTTTTACTCTTGTTGGTTTCGAGTTCTTTCAGTGACTCTTTTGTGTTTTTGGTCATTAACAGAGAGGTGCCAATAATTTCATCAACATGTGTTTATAAATTAAATGCAATGTAATATTAATCTGAGGGACAAGCAGATGTTCATTTCTGCAGAATATTTCTGGTCCCAGTTCTGGTTCCCCCCTGACCTTTGACCTGGAGTCTCACAGCTGCAGGAAGTGACAGTCTGAACATCGATGCAGTTTTATTATTACACTTTTCTGTAAGTTTGTTCCAGACCTGTGGTGTATAGAAGCTGAATGCTGCTTTTCTATGTTTGGTTCTGGTTCTGATGCAGAGCAGAACCAGAACCAGGAGACCCGAGAGGTCAGCAGGTTGATACAACAGCAGCAGATCTTTAATTTACCCTGGAAATGTTCTGCAGCTGCTAGAAGGCCCACTTTGGAACCGTCTTTATGTTGCTCTGAAGGTTCAGATCAGAGGTCGGAGGTCAGCAGATCTCTGCTTTCCAGCTGGAAGAACTGAAGCTGTTCTGACTCTAGAAATATAGCTCTTGATCGTTCCTCTTTAATAACTTCAGTTTCTGTTCAGAAAGTTTTGGCCCATCCACACATTTCTCTGTTCTCAGCATCTGTTCAGTGATTGGATGGGGTCAAAAGTCACCTGGTGACATCATAATGTACAGCTGTGTGTCATCTGCATCAGGGATGTGCGATACGGCACAGCATTGATATGTAGAGTAGCTTTTTGGTATAAAACTTCAGTAGAAATGAACTGAGTGGAATTTAAAACCTTTTATCAATACTGAGATGTGAAATTGGCTCTAGATTTAACCCCACTTGGACCGACAGATATTTATTTTACCATCACATCCAAATTCAAAACCACTGGGCTTTATTTGCAATGAGTCTATTGCGTGTTTGATTTTTAAAAGAACACAGTCTATTATTTACATTTAGCATAATTGGAACACTGTTTTTAAAAAATGACTCGAAAGGACTTGAAATTCCAAGCTGACGACTTGACTCGACTTTTGCCTGACTTGACTTGAGACTTGCAAAACAGTGACTTGGTCCCACCTCTGGTGGGAAGTACTTAAATACAATTTTCATGTATCTGTACTTTACTTAAGTAGATTTAATACTGGATACTTTCTACTTTTACTCCACTACATTTTACAGTAAGTTTCTGTACTTTCTACTTCACTACATTTCGTCGCGTTACTCGTTACAGCCAAGTCGCGTTGCGCTTTTTTTCCATTAAAATGTGAAATTCAGGGTCTTAAGGTGATAACTGACTTAGTGTCTGTTGTCACCCATCGCCTCCACCTTTACTCGCACGCGGAGCTCCAGACATGCGCAGTGGTTTCCTCTGAGCGGGAGAAGACGTCTGTCTGATCGTCAGTAATATAATACCGTGTTTCCCCGAAAGTAAGACAGTGTCTTACTTTCTTTTTATCCCCAAAAGCCCCACTATGTCTTACTTTCAGGGTATGTCTTATATATATCCTGCATGGGCAGGAGGCGGCGCTCATTTGGATCAGACGGAGGCAGCAGACGCGGTGACGTATGGAGGGGGGGACGGTGCGGCCGTGGGCAGGAGGCGGCGCGCAGCTAGATGAGAGGTGTTTCCCCGAAAAGTAAGACATATGTCTTACTTTCGGGGTACGGCTTATATTAGCCGACCCCCTTGAAACCCCGATACGTCTTACAATCGGGGGTGTCTTACTATTGGGGAAACACGGTAGCGCTGCATAAACCATGAGATATGGCGACATGTAAAACCAGCAGCGCTTCGCTTTCACAGACGGTGGGACTGAGTCCAACTTTTAGCGTCACTTGGAAGGAAAGCTTAAAGAAAGGTAAGATCTGTGGACGTGATGCTAGCAAAGCTAGCTGTACTGACTGAGACACATGTTGCATCTGGATGAAAAAAAGTTGTCACTCATGCCATTGTGTGTTGACTGAGGTGTCGCATATATGGGACAACGCTGTGACCAAAGTCTGCATTGATATGACATTCAGGAACGATCCGATTCTTCTGGACGGATCTTTACTAAGTCCTGTAGGACTGAAGCCTCACTGAGAGCCGTTCTTTGTTCTTGTGATGTTTAATGGTGGAGACAGTTGTGGTTTCTGACATGGGAAATATGGGCAACCGCCCAGGGCGTTATCTTTTTAGGGATGGCAGGAGACCTCTTCAAATCCTCGGAAGAAGCCGAAAAATATATTGATGGAATAAGCTCGCAGGCTGAGGACAACTCCAAGACTTAGTATGTACTCGCTGTTCTTTTTCTGGCATGGTTCCTAATAGTAACTCAGTATTCTCAGAACGTTTTGCTTCTGTGTGTGGAAAAATGAACACTGTTAATATTTCTTTATTACACCTTTGTCATGTTAGCAAATCTCGCTTTAATCATCGATATTTTGGTCAAAGCATTTTTTTGTTTATGCCAGCCAACCCATACATGACCATCGTTATGCGTGCAGACTTTTACCTTACCCACTTGGTGGCTGCAACGTTTCATATAACCCAAGTTCAATATTCAGAAGGGGTTAACGCCACATTTCGTTTGGGGTAATATGTGGAGATTTGGTTATAGGGCTCACTCTGGATACTGTATTTTTGTGGACTTTACACTACTTGAATGAGAGGATAGGAAGGGGCCAATGTATTTTATTTGTTTACATCTCCAATTACAGTTTATGTCTGTTTGTCCTATAATTAATATATCTAGTTGGACTGTTAGAGGTCTGAACAAAATGGTCAAGCTTAAACAAGTGATGGGCAGGATCAAACAGATGAAAACTACAATATGCTTCTTGCAAGAGACACATTTGATTGAAAAAGACGTGAATGAAATCAGAGCCAGGTGGCCTGGTCAGGTATTCTCCTCTAGTTTTACAACCCATGCCAGGGGAGTCATAACACTGATTCACAAATCAATCCCATTTGAACTAAAAAATAAATACTTTGACCCATCAGGGAGATTTATCATTCTTAGTGGGACTATAATCTCTACAATGGTCAACTTTGTCTGTCTATATGCGCCCAATGGTGATGATCCTGCTTTTTACCAAAATTTGTTTTTAACCATGTCAGCTTATAATGGTCCATTTATAATTGGTGGAGATTTCAATTGTGTTTTAAATCCTGCGATAGACCGCTCAAATAGTTCTGTCATGTCCCACCAACAAGCCAGGAAAACCATCAAGAAATATATGAAAGATCTGAATTTAGTGGAGGTTTGGAGACGATTTTTTCCAAATAAAACGGAGTACTCTTGCTTTTCAAGCACCTTTAAAACTTACTCGTGAATATACTTTTTTCTGGTCTCTTCTGGTCTATTAACAACAGTTCAAAAATGTTGGTATGAAGCTATTCTGCTCTCTGATCACGCTCCAGATATCCTATCAATAAAATTACCAAACTATTGTTGGTCTTCAATCCCATTTCGATTTCAAGCTAAATGGTTTAAGTCTGAAGGGATTTCTTGAAGGGAAAATAACTGATTATTTAAATTTCAATACAAACCAAACCAGTGCATCAATAAAATGGGAAGCATTTAAAGCCTATATAAGGGGGGAAATAATGAGCTATACTAGGCATAAATCAAGACTCCATTTGAATAAACTAAAAAACATTGAAAAACAAATCAAAGAATTGCAGGAACAGATGTATTACTGCAATGACACTGATGAATATAGGAGACTTCTTTTATTAAAATCAGATATAACGAGCTCACTACCAGCAAAATAGCAACTAATCTATTGTGGTTAAAACAATCATATTACGATCAGGGTGAGAAGGCAGGAAAACTCTTAGCCTGGAGGCTTAAAACGTTACAGACAAATCGGGCCATAATTTAATCAAATTAAATAATGGTGAGAATCTGGTGGATCCAATAAGTATAAATGATGCATCTGAAAATATTATGAAAATTTATATACATCACAATATCCAGACAATACAAATAAGCAGAAGCATTTTCTTGACCAACTTCAGTTTCCAACCCTGTCAGAAGAGAGTAGGAAAACTTTGGATGAAAAGCTGAGTGTTGAAGAACTTAAAATGGCTTTAAGCCACATGAACTCTGGTAAAGCTCCTGGCCCTGATGGCCTACCAACTGAACTTTACAAGAAATATCCAGATAAACTACTGCCCCCTCTACTCGAAGCGTTCAATGAATCTTATGAAAAAGGCACCCTACCCCCATCCTTACGTTTGGCATCTATTTCTCTTTTGTTGAAGCCAGGCAAACCCCCAACAGAAATAGACCCATTTCTTTAATGTCCTGTGACACAAAAATTATATGCAAAGCTTTGGCTCGAAGGACTGAAACGCATATCCCTAATTTAATCTCAAATTACCAAAACGGATTTGTTATTGGGCGCCAAGCCTTTCACAATACCCGCCGATTACGTAACATATTATATGCAAAACAGTTTACTATGGATCATGCCTTTCTGTCATTAGATGCTGAAAAAGCTTTCGATAGGATTGAATGGAGTTACCTCTGATACCCTTAGGAGATTCGGCCTTGGCGGAAAATATTTAAAATGGATTCAGATACTTTACACTGAGCCAGTGGCTAAAGTTGCGACAAACAGTCAACTGTCAAGATGTATGAACCTCTGTAGATCGACGTTACAGGGATGCCCACTGTCCCCCCTTCTGTTCTTGTTTGCCATTGAACCGCTTGCCATGGCAATACGTAAATCCCCTGAGATCACCGGCATTCAAATTGGGGATGTAGAGCACCGACTGTCTCTTTTTGCAGATGACATTGTTTTGTTTTTAGCTAATCTGGAAGAGTCTGTTCAGGGTGTTGATAAAATTCTGAAGGAATTTGGAGAATTCTCAGGATATAAAGTTACCCAAAGAAAAGCTCCTTATTAATGCTGGACAGAAATAACCCTCCAATACAAACATAATTCACACGTACCGCTTTACTTACCTAGGAATTAAGATTGACCGAGATTTAGAGAAAATGGTTTCTATAAATTATGATCCTTTAGTGCAGAAAATATTAGATTCCCTAGAAAGATGGTGCGAGATGCCAATCTCCATGATAGGTCGTATTAACATTATTAAAATGTCCATTCTCCCAAAGTTTTCATACCTTTTCCAGTCCATTCCTTTACACATTCCAGCTTCCTTCTTTTCTTCCATGGATAAACCCGTTACCACATTTATATGGAACGATAAACGCCCCAGATTGTGACTCTCTTCTTTATCTGCCCTACGATTGAGGTGGGCTTAGAGTGCCAAACATTAAATTGTACTATTGTGCTGCTTCCTGTTATTTTTCAACAGGTGACATACCCTGTTGGGTACAAATAGAAAACAACTCGGTAACATTACCTTTGACATCCTATTTTCTCTCAGCTGAACTCAAACATCTATTAAAAAACACCAAAAATCCTTTTATCAAAAACACATGATCAGTTTGGCACCTCTCCCATACGGTTTTAGATGAGGTGTCCAAGATCTCATGTCTGTCGCCTATTTGGGGAAACAACAGATTCAAACCAGGAAGAGCAGACGGGGGTTTAGGATATGGATGAATAAAGGCTTAAATAAAATAGGGGACCTTTATAGTGAAGGAGTTTTGATGTCCTTTGAACACCTGGTAAATAAGTACAGCCTGCCCCAAAAGCATTTTTTAAGTATTTACAGATTAATAGTTTTGTTTCTGCCTCACTGAAATCTTCGGCTGAACCTCCACTCTCTGCCATAGAGAATATAACCGTCCACCATAATCAGAGTAGAGACTACTTTCCAAATTTTATATTTTACTTTTAGCTTCAAAAGAAAATAGTCTCTCACATTTACAAGCCTGGAAAACTGATCTGCAAACGGAAATCCCTGAGGATGAACGGAATACTATTACAATACAAATGGATATTTAGATCGTATCACTCCTGTAAAACTTCACCATTTTAATTCAAATGTTCCTGATATCTGTGTTAAATGTAATATAGATAGGGGTTCTCTTTTCCATTGTATGTGTAGAGCTTCAAACTTTCTGGAAGGAGGTTGTGTTCATCTCTGGTTTGATCGAACAGGATGTTCCAGAGGACAGTAAACTTTACTTACTGCACATTTTTCCAGACGGATTTAAAGGTCCTACAAAGAGACAGAAGCTTGTGGGTTTTTGCCTCTTGCAGGCTAAACATGTGATTGAAGTGGAGGAACACAGAAAGATCAAAGATAAATGAATGGATTAAAATATTGAGCAAAAACCTGGCAATGGAAAAACTGACATATTTAACAAAAGGAAAGCGTGAAGACTTTAAACATATTTGGTTTCCCTTCCTACATCTTGTTAAATACTGTGACATGTAAAGCTAACTTTCCTTTTCGCTTTGTGTAGACGGAGCCCTGGGCTTCAGTGTTCAGTGCACTGTATGTTAAATTCCTTTTGTTTTTTTATTTTATCTATTTTGTTTTACTTTTCGTGTGTGTGTGTGTGTGTGTGTGTGTGTGTGTGTGTGTGTGTGTAGCAGAAAATTCTAATAAAACTATCTCGGGGGGGGGAGAACTCCAGAACCCGGTTCTGTCTAGAACCTGAACCTGGAAAAACTGATGAAGATGATCTGGAGGTTCTATCAGAGCAACCAGAACCTGAGCAGAACCTCAGGCTGAGCTGCATTGATGCAGGAACAGGAGCCCAGACCAAAACTGGGAGCAGAACCCGGTCAGTAGGAACCTTTCTGGATCCAAAGTCATAAATTCTGATGAAATGTTCTGACGTTCTGAGAAACCGAATGTTGTTTTAGCAGAGAGTCATAGTAGCAACTAACAGGAATGAAAATATTTTATTTGTGGAAATATTTAATCTTTTTTTCCAAAGCAAAGGAAAAGAAACGGTTCTGTTTGGATCATCTCTGCATGAATCAGCAGAACCTCAAGGCTCCTTTCTCGGTATCAGATCTTAAACCAGTAGCTAACTAGGATCCAGACCCGACCAGAACCTCCCTGAGTGGGTCCCAGGTTGCTCCAACAGGACTCAACCAGAACCCGGTACCGACTGAAGAAGTGGGTTGGGTTAGGGCTTAAGGACAGGAAGTAGAGGACAGAGGACGTTGATTGGAGAGCCTTGGACAGAAGCATCAGGTCCGGTTCAGGTTCCGACCCGGTTTAGACTCAGACTTTCTGCTTATCTGTCCACCAGGAGACGTCTTTTCACTTTCAAACATCTTTCTACATCTTCTGTTTTCTTTGAAAGGAATTCTGCAGGAAGTTGATCGATGTTGAATTTATTTGAAGGGACGAAAGCTGCCACTGTTCTCTGAAACGTTCTGAAAGGCCTTCAGAGCATCCAGAGAGCCGACCATCAGAGGTTAAAGTCTTCATTCCCATCATCCCTGTTCAGTTCACTTTAACCTGACTCCAGTCCATCTGCCTAGTCAAAGTCCGGTTTGGTAGGTGAGGTGTAATCGACTTTTGAACTCTGGTTCAGTTTGAATGTGAACGCCAAGCAGACCGGAGACCGCTCCAAAAGCAGGAAGTGGACTCCAGCAGAGGGCATTCTGGGTAAATACAACCAAAGCTAACATGTTAGCCTAGCGCTAGCAGCAGAAATGGCTCCTGGTCTTTAGCCTAAAGAGAAATCCTCCAACACTAAAATCTGACGCCTCCATCTTGTTTCCACTTGGTGAAGAAGGAAGTTGCTCTCAGTGTCTTCAGAGGTTTTGTGTCGTTTCCTTCAGTGGTTCTTGGTGCAGCGCCCCCACAGGCCAGGAGGGGAACAGGTTGGTTTGACTCAGAGCAGAGAGAAAGAGAACCACAGCAGCTGGAGATGTTAAATGTTTTGGTACCAGTAGAACCGGGTCGACCGGATTATCAGGAGGAAAACAGACTGAGACATCTAGGACTCAAGACTAGATGTTGAATTCTAGAATCCACATCTATGATTCAACATCATCTGAATCATAAGACCAGCTGTCTTCAGACCAGAGGGACGGGTTCTGTGCCCCGAGGGGACAACCATCCAGGCACCGAACTCCAGAGCAACAGGAAGTCCTCAGATCAGAACGAAGCGATCCCAACACGGATGGTCAAACACACAGCTGTTCCTCCATGAATGACTTTAGGTGGGAATCTTTAGATTAGAGACCAGGAACAGTAAAACTGAAGAGCTTCGTAGTTTTCTTTGAGCATCCTGGAATAGGTCGGGTCCAGAGACAACCTGAGCTTTGCTTTGACTGCTGCAGGAACCAGGAGAGCTCCTGATGAGAGCTGACCTGACCCAACAAACACTCTGTACCGGGTCAGAACCAGCTGCTGGATGTTCTACAACCAAACCCATCGGGTTGCTAAGATCCAATACTTTCCTGGTAATGTCAGGAGAGCATCGACTCCAGAACCACAGACAGATGGTCCAGAGAGAAGACCTGCTGGTTCTTCCTGGTTCCACCACAGCTGGGTTTATAAATGATAAAAACTGAGAATCAGAGGTGAATCAGAGTCGATCACCATCTCCCTCCACTGTGATCGTTTTCAGAACCTCTCAATTTAACAGGCGATTTGTTTACTGAGGAGAACCCAGCGGGTCGGACCTTGTTCTGCTCTCTGGAAACCAGCTGGACTCCTGAGTTCTGACTGTTTTACTAGTGATTCTGACACACAAATGGGGAGTGATTAATTTTGGTACCGGTAATGCAGAACATAATGGTTCTTATCAAGTCTGGCCATTCACTTCCTGTGCAACTCTGTTTGAAATTAAACTCGCTTCCAGCTCAGTCTGGGCTTTCTCCCCTGGACTCAGATCGTCTCTGGTAGATTTCCTGCCGGGTCAGTCGGCAAACAGAAGGAGAAGCTGTGAACGACGACGCAGATTTTCTGCTCTGTTTATAACTGTAGTCTGCCTGCAGTTTTAGAGACGGCAGAGGAGGAAGTGAAGGAGGCCGTCCAGTCCGTGTTGGTCACTCTCCAGATATTGAACCAACATGGACAGTCACCTCGTTTGGCTCTTCTCTCATTTCTGAGGAGGACAGTTGTTTGCAGTGCGGGTAATATCCGGTAGGTGTCTTAGCATCGAACTGGCGCTTTACAAATGTTACATGCAAACACTGGCAATTGGGTCAAATTTAAAACCTCAACACAGTCCACTCCTCCAGGAAGCAATCATCTCTCAACAGCTGACGCAGCAAAGCGTGGGACAAGGGGCTGGTTTCATCCCGACTGAATCAGAGGTCAGTGGAGATCTGGTATAACCAAGACAAAATCTGGACTGACTTTGGGAAAGTCTGGAGAACCATCGACTAGAACCAGGAAGGTCAGGCTGCCTGGAAGGAAACGTCAAACTGTATTGAGACTTTTGGACACTCCAGTAGGTCAGTCGTGTTTGTCCTGCTGGTAGGTTACCTCTGGGCTTCCTCCTACGTTCCAGAACGGTTCTGTTCCTGGTTCTGAATGCATGTTCACTTGTTTTGACCTTCTCACTAGGGATGTAGCGATACAATAATCTCACGATACAATGCACGATATTCGGAAAACGATATGGTTAATTGCGATTCGATACACTTTTATGGTTTTCTGAAAGATTTTAGAAAACAGAGTGATTTTGGTGACATTTTGTGTTCCATAGACTTGGACTTAATCAGTTTTCAGTTAGATTTAATTAACTGAAAACTGATTAAAAGCACCAACTACACAATACCTGGCTCTGATTGGACAGAGACAAAGTCTACAGCTGGAAAAAATGAATCAAAGATGCTGTGAGAAAATTAGTTTCTGTCATTTCATTGACATATAACTCAAAGTTACAGCAGTGATCTGGGAGCCGAGTGGGGAGATTATCAGCCTCTGTAGACTCTCAATATGTAAATGATTGCACTTATGTTTTTCTTTTGGACAAACTGTGGCTGCATCTTGGACCTCAAGTCACAGGAAAACAAAATTCGATTTGGAAAAATGTTAATTTTTTCCACTGTGAAACGGTCAAATATTCAAACAAATGGTTTTTATAATTTAGAATGACAATGTATGCTGTACATTTCTTAAACTGATGTAAAACTATTGTAAGCAACACAATTTTATAACATTAGCATGAAAATGAAGGCAATTCCTCATTCATTACAATTTTTAACAAAACATCACAGGTCAAAACAAGATGCCTTGGCTCCCGGAGTTAGCCGTGGCTGTAAGCTGTTTACTACTAGCTGCTGGCGGAGCGGCTCCGCCTCACCCCACAGTGATCGACTCCTGGCAGCTGCGCAGCGCCGCCGTTCCCCTCTTGTATATCTGAGTATCTGCCTCTCATCGTTCTCAGTCTCTGGTCCTGTCAGTTACCAATAACAATGATTGATCTGCCATCGTCGTCATGGCAATCCTCATCCCCCAGACTCCGACTGCAGGTTTCCCCTCTCCGTCTTCCTGCTCCAAGCAGAGCGCCGCTGCTGCTGCGCGTTGATTCTTCAGGTTTCCTTTACATACAGAACAGAAACCACTAGGCTAAAAACAAATCACCAAGCAGATGCCACCGATCGCTCTGATATCCAAACTTTGCATTAATTTTGCGATCTCACTGCTTTTGCTGCTACATCATTCTGCTTCTCTTTCACCGTAACCTGAACAACTTTACTTCGTTTCTTAGCAACAAAATGCATCCCATAATTATTTGTTGAAGATGTGAGATTTCCAAAAACAAAGGAATATGATGTTGCGTTTCATTTTTTATGTTTGAAGGCTCATTTCCTGTCACATTCCCAGCAGGGCTGGAGCCAGAGGGGGGGCCAGAGGGGCCCTGACATCTGATAAGCCAACCGAATATCCAAAGAAGAAAAACAATAAATATATGAAAAGAAAATGTATAAAACTTTATATAAGTCCATGTGATGATATAAATAGATTTATACGAGCCTCCATTATGCTAATCATAAAATCAAGCCGTCCTGTTCTCCTGGATGTTCCTCTTGTGCTGCGCTGTGGTGCAACTCAAAGGCTAAAGCAAACATCATACCTGGTGATGAAAACACCAATAAGTTATTTACTGATCCTCCGCAAAAAAAAAAAAAAAACTGAAGAAAGGAGAGGAGGGCGACAATCTTCGTAGTTTGGAGCAGAGGTTGTGCTAGATTTTTTTTTTTGTCGTCCGTCAAAGAAAAACCTAATTTTATTTCCATTCTGTAGTCATCAAGCTGAACATTTATCTTTTTCTATGCAGTGAGAAGGCTTTTGAAATCAGGTAACATTTCACCAAATGAAGTGATTAGAAGACGGCAGAACTCTGATCGTTTCCTGATCCAGCAGAAGCAGATCAGCTGCTGGACGCTCCAGAGCCTCTGGTCCGTTAAAGGGTCCAGATCAGAGGTGATACTCTGACAGAAATTGTTCTTATATTGATTGATGGTGAGCTCCACGACGTTCTCTGTGCGTAAAGTTGAAACTGTCTGCGCACCAAGTGTCAGCTGTGCTTTATCACAGTCTGGACAGAAACCAGCGGACTGCTCTCTGATCTCATCAAGACGAGGGTGAGGAGGGAATCGGACATATTAACTCAGTTAAGTTTTTACTGGTTTTGTTTTTAGACCACCATTAACGTAACCAGTGTTGTTGTATATTTGTCGTTTGTCATCTGATGTTTGATGAATTGGAGCGAAACGATGGAGCATTTATTGTCCAGCGCACTGCGCTTGTTTCTGTCTAACGGACATCTGCACTTTAATTTCTTTCCTCCCTCAACAGTCAGCTGCTATTCCTCTATTTAAACTACAAGACGATCAACACAACTTGATCACACATTCTCTTTAGGCTTTCTCTGTGTGCTGCAAACTCATTCGAAGCCCGAGCCGCCATCAGGCAAATAGTTCTGCCTATTAACATCGGCATTTTTATGCGGTTTAGTTAATATTCACCAAATTGAATCCAGATCCCATCACACATAAAGCAGATGAATGTATCTAACTTTTTCTCTGTAGTGACACAAACCACTGACTGTGGCCCCAATAATTTATAAGAACTGACATTAAATGTCTCCACTTAAATTAGCATCACTTCTCCTGCTGCGGTCTGAACGCACAGGCTCACAAATTCCTCCTGGTAGCATCTGCAGAGAAATCTGCGCTGGTTCATCTGTCAGTTGGATCTGAACTCATCATGCAGTTTTAACAAACTGTTTGTTGTGCTTCTCTGAAACGGACAGATGTTACGTCTGCAGCGTAACATCTGTTAAAAGCTCTATTTCTACCAAAGGTTTTGAATGCTCTTCCTAACCAGACGCTCCAAATCCATAACGCTGTCAGCTCCCAGTCAGAAAGACGTTCAGTTCAGTGTCCATGAGATGATATTCAGAAATGATTTTTTTATTAATTGATTTTTGTTGCCTCTGAGATTAACTTTTTTGCGTAAAGTCTATAATGTCTGCCCATGTGCTCCTGTGAAGGTAATTTTATTTATAAAGCACATTTTCAACAACAAGGCAATTCAAAGTGTTTTACATGAATTAAAAGGAAATACAAACAACAAAGAAAGGAAAGAAAGAAAGAAGAGAATCTAATGTTGATCTAAGGCAGTGTTTCTCTATTTTCTGTCGTGCCCCCCCTCCTCCCCCCTGGGGATTATAATTTTTTTCACGCCCCCCCCCACCCCTCAGTGCTCTTCCCTCCCCAGAATTTAAATACTATTGCGATTCTGTTCATATTTAATAATTTATCGTACAAACCACTGGCTCCAGCATTGTATGACCTTATTATCAAAACCGCTGTTTTATTGTTTTAATTCAAAATAATTCAGAAAATCAGTTTATTAAGTGAATCAGTAACATTTAGTCAAGACTCAGTTTGAAAGAGAAAAAGTGCAAATAATTCACTGGGATGTGCATTTTTAGACTTAATACAGTAAAACTTTGTACAACTGTAAGCATCGGTTACTTATCAGCTTCTTCAGCTTAGTTTCCCATACGGTATATAGTTCTCAACATTTATTGTGGAAAAATTTGCAGCAATATTTGCAGCAATATTGCTTATATTTCAGCTTGTCAGATATATAACATTTTGCATTAACAATAAAAAGAAGACAGGTTTTGTCTATTTCCTGGCCTTTTTCTGCGAGCTACAGTTACTGGCTTATGATGGAGTATCAGTGCCGGGCTCTGAGTTTTTGATTTGGGTTTTAAATACGAGTAAAGTTGGACGAGAATAAAGTCATAATCTTTTGATAACTTTTCACCATACTGTGCTAAACTGCAGAAAACTGAGGAACTTGAAAGGTTATAGTTGGTACTGGTTTAACAAATAAGTAAATACTAAATGTTTTAGTACATCAGAAGCAAATTTTCAGCACCAGGACATTGAAACGATGCTTACACAACTTTATATTTAATAGAAAGAACCAGACTTGCTGAGCCGGTCACGTTGCATTCACTCTATGAAGCTTTTTAACATAACAGCATTCTTCTGGCAATATTGCGTCTTTACTTTGGCAATATTTAAATTATTCTGCTAATACGACTGGGTTCTCGTAGTATGATAACTGTATTCTTGTATTTGAAAATTAAAATGTTCTCAGCCTGGCCATAAAACTCTGTCATACTTGCTTTACTGACCTCTGCTGCCGTTTTTCTTGTCATTGTCAAACTTCCCCATCCCTCCTCTATCACGGTAGATATATTTCAAAACAGCCGCGCTTGTGTCCTTTGCTCCTTCTTTGTTTTTTCTTCCTCTGCTCCGTTTACAACGGGGCTGTGTGTCTACTTCTACTGGCTGGAACAGGCGGCCTGTTGATTAGGTTGAACACTGCTGCTACCTAGTGACTGGAGGCTTGTTTATCAGTTAACATGAATAAAGACAATTATAAAGTCCTGCTTCTTGACACTTCGCTACGCCCCCTGGGGGGGCGCGCCCCACTATTTGAGAAGTACTGATCTAAAGTATGTAAACGACAAGCTCCTGTTCAGGGTTGCTAAGTATCCTCTGGTCTAATTCCATTTCTGGGTTGGGAGAACAGGAGCCTGTAAAATAGTCTAACAATGTTGATCCAGAAATTTCTTCTGGGCTTCTGGTCTCTGCATCTAAATAGTGAGTTACTCTACAGTTTCTGATAAAATAACCTAAAGAGCGACTAATCTAATTCCTTCTCTAGGTTAAGGTGAGTACTCCACAATTTCTAATATTACTAATAAACTAAAATAATCCTTTTCTGGGTTAAATAGGGAGTACTCCACAGTTTCTAACAAAATAAAACAAAAATGAAGATAGGACACATTAGGGCAGGTGGCAACATTCAGACAAAACAAAGGGCAAAACAAAGACATGAGTGAAAGAGGTGACGTCTCGGGGCCATGAAACCAGGTGGCCAAGGCTCCTGGCAAAGTCCGATAAAGGTGTTGTTATCAAGGCATGATGCCCTTGGAAGCGTTATGTTTAGATATCTTCAAGGAGATTGGAAATATGCAGCCCTTCCAAGGCCACATGGGGAAAGCCACTTCAGAAACAGAACGTCTTAGGTCGGGAAGATTATAAATTTCAATCTTCTCTAAAGTCTCTCTGATGCATCTCAGTTCCCAATTATCCAAATTAGTTTGGTCGTTCCACTGAACTGAAACTAGCAACTTCTCCAAGATCGATTCCATCCCGTTAGTGAGTTTTAGAGTCCTCATCTCTGTTCACACCAACAGTCTGAGTGTTCACTAGTTCGGCCAAGTCCGTCACAAATTTGTAGATAATCCAGGAATCCAAAAGCTCCAAACAGCAGAAATCCTGTTATGAATAAATCCAGGGTGAATCCCACCAGGTGTGTCCCTGCAGGACAAGAGGCTCTCCTGTGCCCAGACGTCTTGAGAAAATTTGATAAATTGCATTGAGAGATCTGGTGACCAGATCCATAATTTGTAGATTTGGACGATGTGGAAAGAAAGGCTCCAAAAATATAGAAAAAGAGAAAAACAGAGCAAGCAGGGCAGGCATGGGCAGGGAGGGAGCAGAGGGAAAAATGTCCGCCTTCATCGAGGGCAAGAGAAAATGTGTTTATTAGTGAAGGGTGTTAATTTTAACCTGTCAAATTGACCAACGGACTTTAAGTTTTCCGGTATACATATATATAGTGACGTGCGGTGAGGTGGAAAGCTGGTGAGGCACTGACTTAATCAGAATCATATTTACAAATATAGACCCCCTGCATGTTATTCCTTACATAAGGAAATTTCACGCATCTGGACAACGCTGGAGGGCAAAAAGACTATTCTTCTGCATGCCGTCCAGAGCCGTGCTGCCAGTAGAATAATTCTGTTAATTCAATCAAACTTGGACATGTAGATATTATTATTAATGGCTGATTAAAACCTGCTCTGCCAGCTCAGTGACCTTCATCGATAACCTCTGGATCTATTGGCAGCGCTTTCACCTCTTTGGAAGAGGAGGACGCAATCTTAATAAACATGAAATAAAACTGCTCACTGCAAACATTTTTCATTTTATCAACAAGAACAGCAATGTGACCATCGCTTCAGAAGAACAGGCTCAAGGATGTGTGACTAGGATGGAGCCCTCTGCTTATCAGAAGCGAAGTGTCCCAAAACAAACTGATAAAACATCAACTGGGGACAGAGTGAGTGGTTCCGCTCCTTCTTCCCCTTCCCTCTCTGCTCCTACAATCACTCACAAGATACCTTTGAAGAAATGTCTTCTGGACCAGAGTTTCTCAAATTTACGGATGGAATGGATCAACAGGTTCGCCTCGGCACGACTCTCCTTAGAGCTAACATAGCAGACCTCACTTCATCTAAGCCACCTGCCTCTGACCTCCCTGAGGATCCAGCACTCTGCATTTCTGAGGTCTGAGACCGGGGTCCAGATATTATCTTTACACCCGTCTTCCTCCAGAATGTGTCTGGCCCCCCGACTTTGCATAGCAGGACATTACCTGTCCGGATCACTACAAGAAAAGCTACAAAAAACAGAAATACAGAAAACAGCGGTCTAAATTTAAACCTCAGACTGAAGAACTTTCAGCCTCCAAGTCACTTAAACTGGCTCTTTTAAACACCAGTTCTCTCTGTGCTAAAGCTCTATTAATTAATGATTTCATCACCGAGCATAATATTGATGTTTTATTCTTGACAGAAACATGGTTAAATGACAATAATGAAGCAATCGTACTAATTGAATCAGTGCCTCCTACGTACAATTTTTTTAAGTGAGAATAGAAAACACAAAAAAGGAGGAGGCGTGGCTTCAATAATTAAGAATACCATGAACTGTAGTAAAATCTCTCTGGGTCATTTTATGTCTTTTGAGTATCTTGGAATTGAGGTAAAAGGCCACAAATGAACTTTGACACTAACTTTATACAAAACTCCAACATATGAGGAAAATTTCTTTATGGACTTGAATGAGCTTCTATCTCTCATATGCATTGATTATGATTGTTTAATAATTGTCGGTGATTTCAACATTCATGTTGACAACCTGAAGACCGAGGGGCAAAAAAGCTCCTTAATATATTAGAGAGTTTTGGTTTAACACAACATGTCAAACAAGCAACACACACTCATGGACACACACTGGACCTGGTTATCGGTGAGGGTGTGAATATTTCCAATGTCTCTGTAACTCAGAGGTTCCCAAACTGTGGGGCGCGCCCCCTAGGGGGGGCGCCGTGTCATTGCAGGGGGGGCGCGGGAAGCCGTCTGGATGAAAAAAAAAAAAAACAAAACATGAACACTGTATGCGCTGGGTTTTTACCTT
>NW_006800204.1:1006550-1008130 GCF_000485575.1 Poecilia formosa | reverse complement strand
CCCCTCAGATCTTCTGGTTCTGCTCTGCATCCAGAACCAGAACCAAACGAGGAGAAGCAGCATTCAGTTTCTATGCATCACAGATTTGGAGTTTCCAGAAAACTGTAAAACAGCTGAAACACTGAGAGCCTTTAAATCTCAACTTAAAACCCTATTTAGAGCTGCTTATGGCTAAATTAGGGTTAGAGTGTGGGGTTTTGATGTCTTTGATGTTTTTATCTTTACTTTTCATCTAGTTATTAATTTCTTTTTATTTAATGTTTATTCAATGTCACATGCTGTTTTTTTAATTAAGTAAAGCTGCTGAAATGTGCTATACAAATAAAATTTGATTTGATTTGATTGAATCAACACTCAGATGATTAGATCATTCACACACCTGCTAAACTTACTGCATCTCTGACAGAGCTGTTTACATTATATCCTCTGTGTACGTATCATATAGGATACATTTATCGGTGACAATTTCCTTAACCTTGGGGGATCAGTGATTGGCTGATAGTTACACGTGAAGCTGATCTTATCTTCCTCAGCTAAGGTTTAAAAATCACCCACTGTCCTCTTCTGCTCTGCAGTGAGAGGTTCGACTGACAGACTGGCCCACCAGGTGACCCCACTGTTGCCAACACTGTTGATAGTGGGTAGTAGTCAACCTACTATTGCCAACTACAACATCTATATATTAAAATCGATGTTGCTATATTTAGCGACATCTCAGACAAAACAAATTTATATCACCAAAGATCAAAATCTGGAGGTAAGGCTTTTTAAAGATTGGTAATTGGTCTTTAAAAAGACCCGATTTTTAACAACCGATTATAATATCAGTTTATATTGATCTGATGTGTTAATGCAGTAGCTATGTAGCCTGATGTAAAAACATTTTGCTAGATAATGTCAATCATTGAGAAGTTTTAATTATTATCAAACTTTATCAAACACGTTTTGACGCCAAAAAACTTCAAAAATATACGGAGCCAACCAGGAGAATCAACTCATCTAATGTTAAAACTCAGTTTCACACAAACACAAACATTCTTGCGTAAATGTTTGGCTGTTGAACTGAAACGTTCCAGGTCGCTATCAAGCAAATTTTCTATTAGCAACTCCACAAATCTTTTAGATAAACATTACATTACCAAGAGGCAGTGTTGTGGTACTCGAAGTTGGTCTTGGTCTTAAGACCGGTCTTGGTCTTAAGACCGGTCTTAAGACCATTTTTTGATGGTCTCGGTCTCGTCTCGGACTCGACCGCATTTGGTCTCGGTCTTGTCTCGGTCTCGGGCGCTGAGGACTCGGCATTTTATTTCAAGACCAGTCGAGACCGCAACTGTTGAAATACCACTAAACGTACAGCATACTGTCCAGTTTATTTGTTAACATCTTTGTTTTCAGTGGATGCAAAACGCACCGATTAAAATCCAAGCAACTACGTGTTTCTGTTACTCCCCCCTCCCCTTCCCACCTTTCACTCGCGCGGGCGCTCCATGACATGCGCAGTGGTTTCCTCTCAGCGGCAGAAAATGTTTGTCTAATCGTCAGTAATATAATAGCTGCATAAATCATAAGAAATCCGATGG
>NW_006800204.1:1002963-1006192 GCF_000485575.1 Poecilia formosa | reverse complement strand
GTTGTCATGGTTTCAAAGTGTATTTAAAGCAGGTCTGGCTGCAGCTGGAGTTAGCTACAACACACACCCGTGTAAAACTCACTTAACCGCTAAGTCAGGATGCCATACAACTGTTAATAACAAAGTGTATGGCGATCTACGTCATGATTCTATGTTGTTGATTAAATGAAATCTTATGGTAATGATGTGTCTGACAGATATAGCGGTTGTTCTATCAGATTACCATACGCTGTCAGAATAGCATACATGCAGTGAGTACCATGCCAGCGCATGCGCCTTAAGTCCGACCGTCAGTGTGGTTGTAAGTATACGCAACAAGTTATGACGAAAATAAGTAATTAAATTGTTTATAATATGACATAATGTGATAACTAGATGGATATAGATGCGTTGTCATGGTTTCAAAATGTGTTTAAAGCAGGTCTGGCTGCAGCTGGATGCCATACAACTGTTAATAACTGTTAATAATGATCTACGTCAGGATTCTATGTTGCTGATTAAATAAAATCATATGGTAATGACAGTGTATGCATGTCTGAGCTAAGCGTACGACTATCTGACAACGTATGCTGATCTGACAACACCGTGATCTGATCTGACAGAACACCCGTTCTTTGTTTTTGTAATGCTCTGTGTACACTGCATCATTATTTTATTTAATTATGTACGTTGATATTTAAATTAACAAATAACTAAAACACAAGGACGAAAGAGCACGCAGAGCATGCACATTCATGCACAGTCTTGGTCTTGTCTCGGTCTCTATACACTCTGGTCTTGGTCTTGTCTTGGTCTCGGGTTAGGTGGTCTTGAACACAACACTGCCAAGAGGCATGAAAACAAACCTTTATCTCGTTTTTTTATTCCTCTTTATTCCTCGTCTTTCGTTTTTCTCTCCCTGAAGGATAAGTCCCTTTTTGCGACATTGTTTTGATAATTTATCCTCCACCGGTGCTTTGGAGGTTTGGATGCGCACGCAGCTTATATTACAGGTGAAGCGTGACCTACTGCGGCTGCCAGGGGCCCCAAGAGCAGTTTTCTTCTTTTTTTTGTCCATATAATTAAGATTTCTACATACATTATCAAATATATTTTATGACAAAAAATGACAACTTTATTGAAATTGTGTGTTTTTGTTAATATAATCACTTAAAAATCATTACTAGAAAAAAAATCAGTTCCCCCTAGCGGCCCTGGGGCCCTATGAGGCTGCTTAGTTTGCTTATACCTTGGGCTGGCCTTGATCACCTGTTAGAGCCTTCATCAATTTTGCTTGTACAAATGACAAAGTCTTCTGAAGAGAAATGTTGAGGGCAGAAATGTACATCCTTCGGAAGTTGTCTTTGGCGCCGGCTCTCTCTCACTGCACTCTTCTTTTTTTCATATGGGAAGCGATCCAGACTCACCTCACTGTTTTTTATACATTACAGCCAACAGTGACACCGTGTGGCATTATCTAAAATTACACCAGTCAAATGCAATATGATAAACAACTACTCAGGCAAAGTTAGCGTTCCTGTGTTTACTCTGTAGATTCCAGTACAGAACAGACCAAACCAATCAGGTGAAAAAATGGCGACCTCCATGGGTGAGGATATAACAAAAGATGTACATTTTTTAAAGTAATTATGAGTTTTGGCGAATTACAAACAGCAACAAGTCTGCCTGACTGGAATAGAAACGACATTTGATGCAGACAGGAGAATTCCAGCGGCAGAAAAAAAGGGGGAAAACGCTGCATGACTACAAGACGAGGTCAACAGCTCCTCCATGGGTTGGCCTAACGCAGCGTCCAACCGAGGAACGCCACCAATTTTATCAAGTCTCAGCACAGACACAGAGCCACTTGCGGGTCAGTGAGTTGAGATGAAAATGCTCACACCGCTCATAATCTTTGTTCACAAAAATATATAATTCTCACTGCATGCTCAATGCACACCTCTGAAAGCGCCACTATGGGTTTTAATTGTGGTTCACACTGAGCCTCCACAAGCAGTGCTAATGCAGTTGCTTTTAAGCTTGATGCCTACCATGATGAAGAATTCTCCAAAGAAAATTTATTCCTCTCAGGGGTTCATATAAATCCTGATACAGGTGAAGCGTTTCTGCTAGAACACCTTAGAAATAGTCCAGTTTGAGTGAAAGCTTGGTGCATGTGATCTGCACCGAGGTGAACTTCAGAGATGCCACCGACGAGCTAGGCGACCAGGCTAGGCGACCGATGTGCTAGGCCAGTGGTCCCCAACCCCCAGGCCGCGGACTGGTACCAGTCTGTGGACCAATTGGTACCGGGCTGTGCAAGAAATAATTAAATATTTCCGTTTTATGTATTATTTGAGTCTGAAGGATCTTTTATTTTGAAAATCCTTTAACCGGATTCTCTCGATTACTTGCGCGCCAACACTGAGCCACAAGCAGCAAAATGAGTAAGAAACAGATCAGGTATCTTTGGAAAGTTTCTTTGCAAAGGGGAAAAGGCCCAGAGAAGAGACAGGAGGATGGATTTATCCCGGACCGGTAGGTGAGTCAAACATTACAAGCCGCTCTGTGTAACATGCGGCGACCGGCTGGTAATGAAGCAATGAAGCTTCAAACTGCTTCACCTCGTAGAGACCAAGCAGGCTGTGGATATAAGCAACACTTCGGGTGTCGTTGTCTCCATCACTCCCAGATGGACCGTCTGGTTGCAGAGAAACAAGCTCAGGGCTCCGCTAGTCTTTATCGTGAGTTAAAATGTTCATGAAAGTAAAATGCTCGTTTTTGTGGCGCATCTGTATCTTATTTTGAAGGGATATGTAAACGTTACCATAGCGACCAGAGTCAGAGCGTTTGGTCGAGAGGAGATGAGTAGAGCTTGTGAGCCTTAAGTCTGGTTTAGACGGCAAGATTTAAGGATGTCGGCCGATTCTCCAAACCTCTGTGACCACAGAGCTGATAAAAGTCCAACAGGTTCGATCGGTTCGTGTTCAGCCACAAGACAGGAGCAACACGAACCGATTCCAGTCACGAACATCCCGATTCCAGAGGATAATCCACAAAACCCCCAACATAGCAAACGGGAATTTAGAATAACCAAATATGGATGATGATGTAGAAGCAATATCAGGATGTGGAGACATTTTAAGAGATAAAAGAAACAAAAAGAAAAGGCGATGGATAAAAGACGACGGGAGCAGCCGCTCCATCTGCTGCACTATGATTTGGAGGCAACTGGGTGATTCTCACGAAC
>NW_006800204.1:988864-1000239 GCF_000485575.1 Poecilia formosa | reverse complement strand
TGAATAATTACAATGATAAATTGAGGTGAAAGCAATTTTTTTTTACTGTGGACGCATTCCGGAAATGAATTTCTGCCTCTAAAATTAGTTAAAAAACATTTAAAAAAATATTTTGGTAACTAACAATTAACTGTGCCAAATATTAGAAATGATGATTGTTCAAATAAAAGTGAATTATTTTTAATTTTCATGAGTATGACTTTAAAATCTTCTTAGACATTCAAATGACTGGGTTCGTGAGAATCACCCAACTATGTTTTTTCATAGTTAACATTTTAACTGAATAAACATAATAAACATATATAATAATGACCTTTACATATAATAATAAACATTTCCACATATCATCTCTGATATCCACCGGACTCTCAGTTGCGCGATATGTCAGCTGTTTGGGATTCCCCTCTGTTCTGACGTCACCGCGCTTTCTGATTGGCTACCTGTCACATTCAGCAGGTTGTGTTCTCGTTCCCAGTCAGGGAAAACCCCACAGGCTGCGATAAAAGGGCCAAGACAACCCAAATGGGGCATATTCAGGATTTAACGGGAACACCAACATGCAGCAGCTTGTCTGACGGTTCACCCCCCGGGCCACAACAAATTTTCCAAGTCTTGACCGGTCCGTGGTAATAAAAAGGTTTGGGACCTCTGCGCTAGGCGACCGACGGTGTGACTGGTGCACTGCCAGCTTTGTTCCTGTTCAGTGTATCAACTATAAACTCATCTCTCAAGAATGATTCTGCTCTGCCGGTGAAATGTTGAGCACAGGAGTCCAGGGTTACTGGGGTACTACAAAAACTATTTTAAATTATTTTTCCTATATATAAGGACAAGCAATGCTTAGCGTGGCACAGTTCAAGTAAAGCCAGTCTTATAATAGGAAACCCTGAGAGGAGCAATGTAGGCGGTGTGGTCGTTTTGATGCCGGGTTATCAGCCATAGCAACACTAATATCGGCCCAGATGGAATATTGATCGATATCCCCCTGTGGATGCGACCCTTCTTACCGAGAAGCTATAACGTGTTTCATTTGTTTTCAGTAACTGTCCTAGAACTGGACCTAGAACCCGTCATATCCAGCAGGATCCAGTTGTTTTAGGTTCTCCAGCTTCTGATGTTTCATTTTGCTAATTCCTCCCTTCCTTCCTCTCTCTGGGCTCCAGATCTGAACTACTGCACCAACCACCGGCCGTGCCAGAACCAGGCGTCCTGCACCAACACCGGCGAGGGAAGCTACACCTGCAGCTGCCGGCCCGGCTTCTCCGGCGTCAACTGCGAGATCGAGACCAACGAGTGTGACAGCACCCCCTGCAGGAATGGAGGAAGCTGCACAGTACGTCACCAGAACCACTGAACCGCACCAGAACCACATTAGAACTGCACCAGAACCGCACCAGAACCACATTAGAACCACACCAGAACCACATTAGAACCGCACCAGAACCACATTAGAACCGCACCAGAACTACATTAGAACCACATTAGAACTGCACCAGAACCACATTAGAACCGCACCAGAACCACATTAGAACCGCACCAGAACTACATTAGAACCACATTAGAACTGCACCAGAACCACATTAGAACCGCACCAGAACCACATTAGAACCGCACCAGAACTACATTAGAACCACATTAGAACTGCACCAGAACCACACCAGATGAATCTGATTGCCTTTATTGTGGCAAGAAGCACAATGAGAATTGGTGTCAGTCCAGGCCTTCCAGAGACGGCCCTCTGGGGGGCGCTGCTCCTTCACTGGAGAGAAATGTCAGCATTTGGTGGGACAAGATGAGAAGAAGAAAACAAATCAGTTTGTCCTAATAAACTAAATGCAGCGTTACAGAAAATCTCTGCACACATAAAGCAACACATAGACATGATGGGGGCAGCGAAGGTGGTGGGTTGAAAAGGGGCCTGGGGGGCTTAGTGCGTTTATAGCCATCAAGAGTGTGTGTGTGTGTGTGTGTGTGCACGCGCGTTTCTTTGTAATCCCTTGTGGGGACGATTTTCCTGACATATACTACGTTGTGGGGACCAATCGCTCCTTGTGGGGACCGGAGCCTGGTCCCCACAAGGGGAAACCCTGTTTATGGGTCAGGGGTCAGAGTTAGGGCTAAGGTATGAATTGAGTTTTGGTTGGTTAGGGTTAGGTAAAGGGTAAAGGTCAGGTTTAGGTGTGGGTGTGTGTGAGAGCGTGTGTGTGTGTGTGTGTGTGTGTGAGAGCGTGTGTGTGAGAGCGTGTGTGTGTGTGTGTGTGTGTGTGTGTGAGAGCGTGTGTGTGTGTGTGAGAGTGTGTGTGAGAGTGTGTGTGAGAGTGTGTGTGCAGTCTGTGAACTACGCTGACTCTGTGTGCTGTCCGGATGGTTGGGACTTCATACTCAAGTGTATTGACTGTTTAATGTTCTCTTGTGAAAAATTCCTTTATTTTCCACAATCCTGATGGATACCAGTAAGTTTGATGAGCTATTTGGGTCCCTCTCTCCGTTTCTCCTCCATCCATGAAGCCTCAACACGGCTGTCATTACAGGGCAGAGCGTGGCAGTCACATGTCTGTTCATCCTGCTGAGTCAGCAGGGCTTCCGGCTGCGCATCGGGGCAGAGGAGCGCTGCCTTTAACTGCAATCAAACTGTTTATAATAAGTTTAGTTTATGTTCCAAAAGCAGAACTGTGATCAATGTAATCATGTGACTCCTATATGTGTAGCTGTCCAAAATGAGCATATGAACAACCTGCTGTTGTTCTGGGAAAAAATAAGTTAGACTCAACTTATCGGACCACCTCTCTGCTCTGCTGCTGATAAAGAAGTCCAGGATGGTTTCTGTTTTTTGTTCTTTTAATTCTGCATAATAGACTCTGCCTGTAAGTTGCCGTGAAGCATTTTTGCTTAAGTTTCTGATGTCACTGTGAATAGTCAATGTTGATTTTAAAAATATGTAAAGTTGTGTAGTTCCTAATCTCAACCTTATCAGCCTGGTGTCGCATGAAAACAGTGTTCGATGTGAGCACTGTTTCCACCAGGTGGTTTAATGTGCAACACTGAATACGCAGTCATAAATACTGACCTTTGTGCAGACCTGTCTGGTGGACGTCCGCTTCGAGTTCGGCGGACCTCCACAGACTGAAGTACGCTTGAGTATGTGGGGGCCTTAAGACGGTGATCGCTGCCCCTGATACGTGGTGGAGAGTTTCAGCGGCAGAGGCAGATCCTCACGGGAGAGGGAGCGGATGGTGAGCAGAGCATCTGGTCTACTTATCATCCAGGAGAGTTTAAGGAAGTCGGCTATCCAAAGCCCAGGAAGCCAGACAGAGATGGCAAAAGTTGGTCTACAGCCGACCTGCCCAAACTTCTTGAGAGCAAGATCTACTTTTTCTCTCACCAGCCGCCTGAGATCTACCTCATGACATGAAGACATAAAAATTGCAAATTAAACTCTATTGACTTATTTTATATGCAAATATGCATCAGTTGTAGCAGAAATAATAAAGTGACACAAAACCTGATGCAGTTTCTTCCTCAGTGAGATTCTGACACTGGGAGCAGGTTACTGGTTTCTCAGTCAGAAGCTGGTTTCAAACCAGCAGGTCAGTCAGTCATGGTGGATCTGAACTTTGGTTTGATGACCTCAGTATGAGAAACTACAGACTGATAGGAGGAACCAGAGAGCCCAGAAAAGGTAAATCTTCAGAAGTCGGGATATAATTTAATTTCACATAATTATCGCTGTAGAATTAGTTAAAGCTTAATTAAATATATTTGTCCTATTTGATGTTGTGACGTATGCTCACAAAGAACGAGGTCATTAGTCCAAGTTGGTCGTTTGTTGAATGTTCAGAAACTGCAGCAGGTGTGATGAGCCACAGCAACGGTAAACAGGTAAAACAACCCGAACAGGTGATCAACTCTAAACCACTCCTACCTCTTTACTTCCTGTCTCTTTGTCGTTTAAGCCACCCGTTGCCGTGGCAACCGCCTGCGCCCCGCGAGCCGAGCAGAGACGGTAAAAACATTTAGTCCGTTACGATATCAGGTTTCCAGACTTGACATTTATTCCTGGATTATTAATAAGCCTCTCATGGACACAGCGCTGGTTGAGCAGCTCATTTAAACTCCTGCTCTGCTCTCAGTCGGTCTTTGAGTCGCCTTTTTTTTTTTCTTTTTTTTGTTAATGGAACCGAAATGCACCGAATTGCGCAACACCTTGTTGAAACAATAATTACTGAGATCATTAATTTTAACGTTTCATTGATTTTTTTATAATTATTCTTTTTTAATGAAGCTACAAACGTTTAGGATCTCAGTGAATATTTTTGATAAGCCCGTCAGAAGAGGAAGTGCTGCTCTCAGCCTCCTGGCGGCGTTCAGATTGTCACCTGCTGAGATCGACGTATTGGGAACCCCTGGTCTAAACCATGTTCCAAATTATCATGCAAGTGATATTTTCTCAGATTTTCTTATATGGTCAATGCAAATGATGATCAGTATAGTTTTCAAGTCATGAGCTATTAGAGTATAAATCAGATTTTATTGAAGATATCTCCCTATGAGAACAGGATTTAAAAAATAAAATAAAAAACTGAAAATGCATTATTCCAAATTATTATGCACCGCAGACTTTTAAGACATTTTGTGGCTTGTAAAGAACTGCACATGGTCATTCTTTGAATGTGCAGCATTAAGTGGTCACATGTACTAAAATCAAAAGCTATTTCAATCAAAAACACAACAGACCAAGTTACAAGTTAACATAGGACCCCTTCTCTGTTATCACCTTCACAATGCTTGCATCCATTGAACTTGTGAGTTTGTTTCTGCTTGGATTTGTTTGCAGGATGTCAGAATAGTTTCCCAGAGCTGCTGTTTTGATGTGAACTGTGTCCCACCCTCATAGATCTTTTGCTTGAGGAAACTCCAGAGGCTCTCAGTGGAGTTGAGGTCAGGGGAGCGAGGCGCCACACCATGAGTTTCTTTGTTCTTATGCCCATAGCAGCCAATGACACAGAGGTACTTCTTGCAGCATGAGATGGAGCACCATCATGCATGAGGATGATTTTGCTACAGAAGGTACGGCTCTTCTTTCTGTACCATGGGAGAAAGTGATCAGTCAAGAAAGTCTGTTTACTTTGCTGAGGTCATTCTCACACCTTCAGCTCTCTCCCCAAAGCATGACTTCACCACCTCCATGCTGACGTAGCAGCCTTGTTGGGACATTGTGGCCATCCACCAATCATTCATTGTTGCACAACATTCATCATTGAACAAGACTGTCTGAAAATTAGTCTTCATGTATGTCTGGGCCCACTGCAGCCGTTTCTGCTTGTGTCCACCAGTCAGTGGCAACAGTCGGTTTATGCATAACAGCAAACCTCTGGAGGATCCGACACCTTGAGGTTTGTGGGACTCCAGAGGCACCAACAGCTTCAAATAACTGTTTGCTGCTTTGTAAAGGCATTTTAACAGCAGCTCTCTTAATTCAATTAATTTATCTAACAGAAACCTTCCTCATTATACCTTCATCTGAATCAGCCACAAATCTTTTCACAGTACGAATATCACGCTTCAGTTTTCGTTAAATGTTTTCATTCCTTGTCCACAGCACTATCCGACGCCTTTCAGCAGCAGAGATCCTTTCTCTTTCCCATATTGCTTAAAACCTGTAGCCTGCTTAATAATGTGGAACACCCTTCTTATGTAGGTTTCCTTTTATTGAGCTCACCTGGCAAACTAATCAGCTGAGGAGACTGAGATTAATTGTAGTGATCCAAAGAGCCTTGAGACACAATTCCACAATTAATGGAACAACAAAAAATGAAATCTTTGACACTTGAATCCAATTTATATAATCGTTTGGAACATGGTGTAGTTTGGGTTGTTGGCGTAATTTCCATCCGCCCTAAAATCTCATTGGTTCATCTCAATGGCGATTCCAATCATCAAGATTAGAGCAGAAGTCCTGCCGGACTGATCTGGCAACATCTCCAGGGTCGATTCCATCCCGCCATCCAGCTCCAGGGTCTGCAGCTGGCCGGCAACTTTCTGCAAGAGTCAGTTTCTATGCACCACAAATTTGGAATAAACTTCCAGAAAACTGTAAAACAGCTGAAACACTGGGTGCCTTTAAATCTCAACTTAAAACCTATTTAGAGCTGCTTATGGCTAAATTAGGATTAGAGTGTGGGTTTTGATGTCTTCGATGTTTTTGATGTTTTTATCTTTACTTTTTATCTTTTTTATATATCTCTTTTTGTAAAGAAGTTTTAAAGGTTTGAGTCCTTGTCAAATGGCGGTTTGACTAAAGTCCTACAGAAGGAAAGGCTTGTAGAGCCGCTTATTTTCGAGGAGACCCCATAAGGGCAAGTCCTCATGTGGATAATGTTTTTATTTATTTTATTTTATATTTTTAAATCTCTTTATCTTTACTTTAATTTCTTTTTATTTCTCTTTCTCACTGTTTATTCAATGTCATGCTGTTTTATTTTAATTATGTAAAGCACTTTGAAATGCCTTGCTGCTGAAATGTGCTATACAAATCAAATTTGATTGATTGATTGATTGATTAACCAGTTTGTGATGCTAACAAATAGCATGTTGGTCTGAGCATCTAACCAGTCAGCCTAAACCTTCACACAAGCTGGCAGCCTGACGATGGCCGGAACAGCTGCCGACACCTTCCACATTTCTCAATATTCCAGGGAAATGTGGAAGGTGTCATTTGGATTTTATGAAAAGTCCAAATGAGAATGAATCTTCAACACCTTCAAGGGACAAAATGGACAGACACACGGTCTTCATTTTCCACAGGGGTCCATAATAAATCCGAACGTGTGTGTCCCATCAGGGCAGGAGCGCTCTCCTGAGCCCAGTCTTCTCATCAAAAAACTTGATAAATTGCTTGAGAGACCAGCTGACCAGATCCACGATTTATAGTCAGGAGGTTTTGAAAACAGCAGAGGACAGAGAGCAATAAAAAGCAGGTTAGGCAGTGGGTAGGGAGAAAAACATGCCTGATACTACACCAGAACCACCACCAAACAGAACCACCACTTGAACCGTAGGCAGAAATCCCGGGAGGTCAGGGGTCAGTACCCCCCAATCTTGGAAAAGTGTAGATTTGTCCCCACGAAATAAATCATAAGAGCAACCTTTGTATTCAAACAACATAAATATCAAAAGGCAAAAGAGACAATGAACGAAGTAAATTGGCCATTCATCTAAAAATAAAATAAGGATGAATTTTTAGAGCCCCCATTGTTAGAGCAATGGTTCAGTCCGATGTGTCGGAGGAGCAACAGCAGCACTAAGGAACGAGCCAAAGTCAGAGTGAGGAGCAAGCTGTGGCTCTGCAGCACAAACAGAAAAACCATCTAGTAAGTAAATACTTACAGCAAAACACATGCAACACATTTTATTTCTTTTCACTGCTCAATAGGAAGAAACACATTAACAGTAAAAATCAGACTAGTTTATTATGTCATTACTTTGGCTGAATCATGATAAACTGTTACATTATGCCTTGGACATCAAAACTGCCAATAATATAGCCAATACTGGCTACATTGCTTTGATAGACTTAAAAGGAATCCAAGACTAGTTGTAACAATCAACTTTATTTCAGAAATATTTATTTTAGATGTAAAATAAAGACTAAACAGCCTACAGTATTACTACTGTAGGCTGTTTAGTCTTTATGAATTTTAATAAAATATTTTCACACAACATGGCAAACGTAGTGATGCTGTTCACAGTGCAATGCATTCTGGGTAAATGATGTCTAATGGTCCAACTGCGCTAGCTCTGTCCAGTCGAAACAGCAATGAGTAACATCTTTAAGCCTCTTTAAATGAACCGGACGTTGAAATCGATCTGAATGTAGAAATCACAAGAAGTAATGATGATGAGGAGGACCAAACACAGGAAGAGGACAGAATTGGCCATAGGTTGGCCATAGGAGCTGGTGTTTGCTGCTGCTGCCTTCAGCTTCATAAATGAAACAATGAATGATGGGTCCTCTGGTCGGACTGTGTGATCCGGTAAGTACTTGTCTAGCTCTGTGTCCGGTCTGGCCTTCTACTACTGCCACAGAACTCTGTTAGTATTTAAAGAGCTTCCAGTGCTGTCTGTCTGATGGTTCTCCCAGCGTTTTTGCTCTAGCAGCAGCTGGGTATTGGTGCTTTGTGGATAAAAACTGTCGACATGTCATTTGGTTTCAGCTTGTGAAGGTAGTGATCAACTGTTAAACCCTTTGTCAGTTTTGCACGTACAAATGACTCAAAGTCTTCTGGAGAGAAATGTTGAGGGCACAAACATTTCAGAAGCTGTGTTCGGCTCTGGCTCTCTCCCACTGTTCTCTCTTTTTTTTTTCATGTGGGAAGCGATCCAGACTCACCTAGCTGTTTTTTTTTTTTACAGCCAACAGTGACACAGTGTGGCATTGCCTAAAATTGCACCAGTCTAATGTAATATGATAATAAACAACTACTCAGGTAGAGTTAGCCTTCCTGTGTTTACTCTGTAGATTCCGGTACGGAACGGACCAAACCAGGTAATCAACCAATCAGATGAAAAGATGGCGACCTCCGTGGGTAAAAATATAAAAGATATACATTTTTGAAGTAAATGTGAGTTTTGGCATATCACAAACAGCATTTTTTTAGTTAATAGGAAACTTACAACATATTTAGGCCAACATTTTTTTAAGCTTTTTTGTCGAACGAAGCAAATATCTCAATCATATTTACCTCTAACTCTTATGTTAATGAGAAGAATTTGAAACAGGAGGGAGGGGCCGAGCGCTGCGAGTGGCTGACAGCTCAGTGTGTGGGAGCCGAGAGCAGAGAGAAAAAAAGAAAGTACGTTTTTATTTCTTGTCATCTTCAATGTAAAGCCTTTAAAATCACAAAATAAAATCTGAATATTTTTCTATAAAAACCCTGGCACTTAAAGCTCTTGGTTAAAGTTATGATGCTTCTCAGATATTAATTATTTCTGCCTGTTGAAGGATCCAGGACACGGAAAAACCAGAAGACGTTTTAAAATAAACAAACTTAAGTTATAATTTACTTAATGCAAAAGTTGTATTGAGAGTCTCTACAATAAATGAATAATTATGAGGAATTTTATTAAGTGGAATTATTTATTTCCACTTGTTAAATTATTTTTATTTAGAGCCTTAAATGTTTGTAAAGTTGTAGCAGAGATTAGATCAGTGACACTAAACCAAACTGATATCTGAAGATTTAAATTTTAGTTTTACTCCTACAGGTTTCCCCCAGCAACCCTGCCGGCCTGGCAGTCCACCGTGGTTTTATAGTAAAAGATGTTAAGTTGGCAGGAAATGTAAAAATATTACTGGGTTATTATAAGTTACAGGAAAACATCACCAGTGAAAAGCCACACAAACCCACAGCTAGTCTTAAAAACATCAAATCAAAATTAAAATGAATATCAATTATTTGCACTTCTGTTTAATCCAAATTAAGCCAGCGGCTCCATCGGGCCCCCAGGGCTTCAGGGGCCATAAATGCTGATATTCTAACACAGATTCATAAATGTAACATTTATTTATTGAGATGATCAATGCTGCTGAATTTGGTTTAATGATTTCAGCTTAAATTAAAAGATTTTAAACTGTTTAACATTTAAATGTAAGATTTTAAGGAGCTGGTAGGTTTACTTTGTAAAACTTCAAAGAACAATATTCATAGCTAATTGTTTTGTTGCCATAGCAACAATCTGATGCTGCGAGTTTAATCTTTGAGTTTGAGCTGTTTGTTCACAGATACAAATGAATAAACTGGATTATAGCTGATTGTTTTTAGGTTGGCCAGTTAAACTCCTCCTCCTCTCCCAGATTAAATGTAACACAGAAGCTGCTAGAGCTGCTGATGTTGTAGCAGCTACAGGGGCCCCTCAGTCAGATTCTGCCCCAGGCCTCATCAGCCTTGGACTGGCCCTGCAGGATGAGGTAAATCTGCTGCACTGAGCAGAGATGAGCAACAAACAGGAGATTTAATTCAATGCTGCTAATGTGGCTTTAGCAGCTCTGACATTTCATGTCTGCTGAGTTTTAACAAGAATCTCAGAAACTGTTTTGGTTGCTGGAGTTTATGGGACGAGAGTTTCAGATCTCTGCTCGGCCGCACGCATCAACTCTGGCTACGTGGACAAAGCATTTGGTGTGGGTTGGTGCATCTGTAACCAGAAAAATAATAATAATATAAAACCAGCGTAATGTGTGACATCGAGGAGAGGCTAAAGCTCCTCACCTGCACCTGCATGATGAGGTTAGCGCTGGTTCGTTAGCCGCTAACGCTCCGACCAACCAGGAACACAGACATGAACTTTACAGGGCAGACAGCGCCACACGCTGGGCAGCGGGTTGAGGTGGAAACGCCGCATAATTCTTTGTTCACAAATATAAATCATTCTCACCGCTCCTCAACTCCTCTGAAAGAAAGACTACAAGTTATTCCTGTGGTTCACATAGAGCCGCACAACCAGAGCGAACAGGGTTCGTTTTAAGCTCTTTCCTTGATGTGGAGTTCTCCCAAGAAAAATAACTACCCACACTGGGTTGGTGTAAATATCCATGCAGGTCAGCCTGAGTCCAGTTTGAGTGAAAGAAGGCGCGTTCAATCCGCGAAGAAGTAAACTTGAGATCAAGCAGCAGCAACGTGCAGCACCACTAGCGGAACAAGTCAGCGTTGGGCCGGGGGGCGGGGCCAATGACCGGGCCCCTCACATGTATCACCTGCGCTGCTGGAAACTGTTGAATGGGGGGGGGCATTTGTCGTTTGATTTTTGCCCAGGAAGCACATTGGCTAAACCATGAGTGAAACAGTTACTGGGACTGACTACTATATTGAGGGACAGTAACTTTAACTTTCTGAACAGGCGAGGGCGCGCTTTCTCCGTCTATAATCAGAAATCAAGACGAGTTGAAACCATTCCTCCCTCCCTGGCACCTCCAGACCCGGCCCCCCATGGGCACCCATACAAGCCCGGGCCTGGGGACAGCCGCCCCCCCAGGCCCCCCTATACCTCCGCGCCTGTGCAGAGGTGCCAGCTGTGTGACTGGTCCACTCTCCCAGCTTTAAATGCGTAAACTATAAACTTATCTTTTAGGAATAAATTTTCTCTGCCAGTGTAACACTCAGGGGAACAGAGATGCTTTCAATGCGTATAAAAAATAAATAAATAAAAAATAAAAAAATCCCTTCTCACCCTCCGCGGTCTCTCTCTCTCTTTCATCCTCTGAGCTCGGGTCCTCTACCAGAGGCCTCGGAGCTTGAGGTTCTCCTCCAGTATCGTGGCTGTGCCTAGAACTGCACATTTCTGGACTGAGATGTCTGATGTTGTTCCTGGGATCTGTT
>NW_006800204.1:983801-986829 GCF_000485575.1 Poecilia formosa | reverse complement strand
GATTACTTGTTCTTGCCATTGAGCTGGCTTCTCAGGACTTGCCTTATTCGTTGGAGGTATTTGGCCTCATCGAGGTACCTTGTGGTATTCCCAGGTACTTGTAGCTGTGCTCTATGTCTCGTATTGTTCTATCTGGGGGTGAGACCCCTTCTGTGTGGACGACCTTCCCTCTCTTTGTAACCATCCGACTACACTTCTCTAGTCCGAATGACATCCCAATGTCAGTGCTGTAGATCCTGGTGGTGTGGTGTGGATCAGTGAGTCCATGTCTCGCTCGCTCTTGGCGTACAGCTTGATGTCATCCATGTATAGGAGGTGACTGATTGTGGCCCCGTTCTTGAGTCGGTATCCTTAGCCAGTCTTGTTGATGATTTGGCTGAGGGGGTTCAGGCCTATGCAGAACAGCAGTGGGGACAGAGCATCTCCTTGGTATATGCCGCATTTGATGGACACTTGTGCTAGTGGTTTGCAGTTGGCTTCAAGGGTGGTTTTCCACAGCCCCATCGAGTTTGCAATGAAGGCTCTTAGAGTCCTGTTGATGTTGTACATCTAAGCATTCAATGATACAAATGTGTGGCATTGAGTCATAGGTTTTCCTGTAATCAATCCAAGCTGTACACAAGTTGGTGTGTCGGGTTTTGCAGTCTCGGGCGACTGTGTGGTCTACAAGGAGTTGGTGTTTTGCTCCTCTGCTGTTTATGCCGATGCCCTTCTGTGCCATGCTCATGTATTTATCCATGTGTCCGCTTATCTTAGCCGCTATGATGCCTGACATGAGCTTCCATGTTGTAGAGAGACAGGTTATTGGCCGATAGTTGGATGGGACTGAACCCTTTGAGGGATCCTTCTGGATCAGGATTGTGCGCCCTTCAGTTAACCAGTCAGGGTGAGTCCCATCCTGTAGCAGCTGCTTCATTTGAACTGCCAGTCGCTCATGGAGGGCAGTGAGTTTCTTTAGCCAGTAGGCATGGATCATGTCAGGCCCTGGTGCTGTCCAGTTTTTCTTACCTGAGACTCTTTCTTGGACATCTGCCATTGTGATAGTTATCAGGGCTTGTTCAGGGAGGTTGCTGTGGTCATCTTGTAGAGAGATTAGCCCAGGGGTGCCCAAAGTCGGCCCTCAAGGGTTGGCATCCTGCATGGTTTAGTTCTCCCCCCTCTGGTAGTAACAACCTTCTCAGCATGTCAGTATTCTTCTTAGGCCTATAATGAGCCATCATTTGATCCAGGTGCATTAAACCAGGGAAAGAACTAAAACATGCAGTATGCCGGGCCTCCTGGACCGACATTGGACACCCCTGGATTAGCCACTGTGCATTGCTGTTGTGGGACGCCTCCCTTTCCCATATGCCTTTCCAGTATTGTTCAGTCTCCAGCCTTGGTGGGTCTGCTCTGTTGTCAGTACCCTGCCATTGAGAGTACACTTTAGCTGGTTGGGTGGAGAAGAGCCGGTTAATCCTCCTGGCTTAATTTTCTCTCGTGTATCTCTTTAGGTGGCCATTTCTTTTGTTTGGCAGTTTCTAGTGCTTCAGACATGGGCATTTGGCTATACTTCTTGGGTACTGCTCTTTTCATCGCACCTCTTTGGAGTTCTGACAGTTGGCTCACTTCCCTCCTTACCTTGATTTCAGCCTCTAACCGTCTTTTCCATGGTGGGTATTGAATCTTATGGATCTTATGGTTGCTCTTATAGCCAAGCATCTCCACGATCACTGATGCTGAGTTGTACATCACAGGTTTTCCCCCAGAAAACTTGCTAAGCCCAGTGGTTGTGGTGTCGAGGCGGTCCACTGGGAGCCCACCATGTTTTTGTATTAAAAGATGTTAAATAGACAGGAAATGTAAAAATATAACTGCGTAATTATATGTTACAGCCTTGCGGTGGGGCTAGCATAGCGTGGCGGGCCACCAAGCCTGTAATACACTGGCAGAAACCCTGCATCAGCTCATTGGTTTCCCTTTTGGTGTTGGTAGGGATCGTTCTCAATGCTTCATTCACATCTTCAATGAGACTTACTGATGGTACAGGGTGGCCCACAAAAAAGTAGCCTGCGTTACTATTACTGCCGGCTTTCCGTAATGAAAGAAAGAACTTCAAATGCCAAAATCTTTACTCACTCTTTACAGAAAGTGCTGGAAATGATCCCCTTGTGCGTCAATGCACTTTTGGGCGCGCCTTAACATATTGTCATATACGCGACGCAACTCTGGGGCACCAATGCTCTGAATTGCATTATGCATATTGTCTTTCAACTGCTGTAAAGTTCTCGGGTTATTAGCGTACATTTTCCCCTTCAAATTGCCCCACAGATAAAAGTCACAAGTTAAGTCCGTCGATCTCGGTGGCCACAATCCTTTGGTGACAATTCTGTCTTTTGTAAATGCCTCCCGAATTCGTGCCAGTGACATGTGTGACAAGTCGCGCCGTCCTGTTGGAAGAAGGCGTACTTGCGTTCTTCCAGCGTCAACTGTCCGTAAAATTCCTCAAAAATTCTCATATACACTTTCGTGTTTACTGTGGAAGGATTCACTGGGGAAGGATTCACTCGGCACGCCACTCTGGCAGGAAGGAGGGCTACTTTTTCGTGCGCCACCCTGAACTTCACTCAGCCGTTGTAATTGGTGTCAGGGTTGTCTGGTGTTCATTCGGGCCATAATTCTGTCTCTCAGGTCAGTTGTTGCCTTGTTCAGCTTTGATGGCTCGTTCATTATTGTGGCTGCATACCCAATCTCTGGACGGGGAGTTGGAGTTAACTCCCCTCTTACCTGTTGGATGGATGAATGATCTAACACTGAGCTACTAGATGTTTATGTCTGTCCCCAGTTAGTGTTGACTGGGGATGTCGAACTAACCATTCCTCCCACATTCTTTGCATGTAGCCCCTCTGACTAGGGTTACTTGAGTAGTAGCATTCCAACAGATCCATGTTTTCACCTCTCGCCCATTTCCGTCTTGTTCCAGTAGCCCATTTTTCAACAAGGTGCTCTGGTTCCCCAGCACCTGATGCAGGGCGACGTCTGAGCCAGA
>NW_006800204.1:981422-983299 GCF_000485575.1 Poecilia formosa | reverse complement strand
TGGATGCAAAACGCACCGATTAAAATCCAACCAATAACGTGTTTCTGTTACTCCCTCTCCCCACCTTTCACTCGCACGCGGCGCTCCAAGACATGCGCAGTGGTTTCCTCTCAGCAGCAGAAGATGTCTGTCTGACCGTCAGTAATAATAGCGCTGCATAAATCCGATGGCCACAGCTAACTCAGCAGCGCTTCGCTTTCACAGACGGTGGGGACAAAGTCTAACTTTTTTCGTCACTTAGAAAAGTAGCTCAAAGAAAGGTAAGCTCTAATGACGTGATGTTAGGAAAGCTAGCTATACAGAGACACGTTATTTGTGATGAAAAAAAGTCACTCACTGCGCTGAATTATTGTGCGGAGATGTTGACTGACTTGTTGTATTATGGGACTACGCTGTGTCCAAAAGTCTGCAATATAGTGATGTGACATTCAGGAACAGTACGATTCATCTGCTCATCTCTTTACTTATTAGATAGGACTGGAGTGTCGCTGAGAGCCGTTGTTCTATCAGATAGCCATACGCTGTCAGGATAGCATGCATGCAGTGAGTACCATGCCCGCGCATTAAGAAGTCCGACCGTCAGTGGAGTTGTCAGTTCAGCAGAGGCAACAAGTTATGACGAAAATAAGTCATTAAATTGTTCATAATATGATATAATATGACTAGATATACATGCGTTGTCGTGGTTTCAAAGTGTATTTAAAGCAGAGTCTAGCTGCAGTCAACTACAACACACCCACATGTAAAACTCATTAACCTACTTACTTAACCACTAAGTTAGGATGCCATACAGCTGTTAATAACAAAGTGTATGATGATCTACGTCATGATTCTATGTTGCTGATTAAATAAAATCATATGGTAATGACAGCGTATACATGACTGAGCTAAGCATACGACTATCTGACAACGTATGCTGATCTAACAGAACACCGTTGTTCTATCAGATTACCGTACGCTGTCAGAATAGCATACATGCAGTGAGTACCAGGCCTGTGCATCCGCATTAATAATCCGACAGTCAGAGGAGTTGTCAGTTCACCATACGCAGCAAGTTTATAATATGACATAATATGATAACTAGATAAATATACATGCGTTGTCGTGGTTTCAAAGTGTATTTAAAGTAAGTCTGACTGCAGCTGCAGTCAACTACAACACACGCCCGTGTAAAACTCATTAACCTACTTAACCGCTAAGTCAGGATGCCATACAAGTGTTGATAAAGTGTATGATGATCTACGTCATGATTCTATGTTGCTAATTAAATAAAATGATATAGTAATTATTAGCGACTATCAAACAAAGTCGCTGAGTAGGGGAGTGGTTGTTGACGCGCAAGCTGATCAAAACGTAAATCCAAGCTGCAGTTGCAATGATTTTATTGTCAATATCCAAAGGCAAACAGTGTTCAAAAGCAGCATAAAACGGATCCGTAGAATTAAACAGTGATCAAAGACAAAACATAGCGGTCAGCAAAAAGTAGACCTCCCCCATCACCCACTCACTGAAGTCACCAGGTGAGCAACAGGTGATCTACAATCACTAATAACACCACGTGATCTCACATTACCCCTATCCACAACAGTAATGACGTGTCTGACAGATATAGCCATGAGTTCGTTCTAAGCGTGACGATCTGACAGCGTATGCTGACCTGACAGAACACTCTTCTTTGCTCTTGTAATGCTCTGCATACACTGCAGTACGTATCATTATTTTATTTAATTATGTACATTGATATTTTTTTAATTAACAAATAAATAAAACACAAGAATGAAAGAGAACCCAGAGCATATACATTGCTCTTTGATTGTTTTCGTTCAAAGTGGCAGCTGTAATGTGTGCCATGGTGTCAGACTACCTGGCTTCATGTA
>NW_006800204.1:973537-977598 GCF_000485575.1 Poecilia formosa | reverse complement strand
TAGTCCCATCCAACTATCGGTTATTGGCCGATAGTTGGATGGGACTGAACCCTTTGAGGGATCCTTCTGGATCAGGATTGTGCGCCCTTCAGTTAACCATTCAGGGTGAGTCCCATTTTGTAGCAGCTGGTTCAGTTGAGCTGCCAGTCGCTCATGGAGGGCAGTGAGTTTCTTTAGCCAGTAGGCATGGATCATGTCAGGCCCTGGTGCTGTCCAGTTTTTCATACCCGAGACTCTTTCTTGGACATCTGCCATAGTGATGGTTACCGGGGCTTGTTCAGGGAGGTTGCTGTGGTCCTCTCGAAGAGAGGTTAGCCACTGTTGTGGGACACCTCCCTTTTCAGTATTTTTCAGTCTCCAGCCTTGGTGTGTCTGCTCTGTTGTTATTACCCTGCCATTGAGAGTACTTCATTCAAAACATTAACAATTGAAGCATTACATTTTTTCAAGCATCGTCAATAGACATTGAAATGTTGATCCATGTTTCATTTATTATGGTTAAAAATCAGCTCTAACCAGATGGTTTTTAGTTTAGATTTAGAATTGAAGAAATTCAGTGTTTTGGCTGTTTTGCAGTTTTCTGAATGTTTGTTCCAGATTTGTGTTGCATAGAAGCTCAATGCTGCTCCTCGTTTGCTTCTGAGAACCAAACACTGCTGCAGTGATCAATGTGACCAAAGATACAGACCCTTTCCAAAAAATTAGAATATCATGGAAAAGATGTTTCATTCCCACAATTCCACTCAAAAATTTAAACTTTCATAGGTTATAGATTCAAGGCCCACAGTTTAAACAGTTTCAGGGATTTATTTGTTCATTGTTGCATACGTAGTCTCTGCTCTAGGTGAAGGTGGACACTTTTTTCTCTGCTCCCTTCTTCCTTTCCTTCTTCGCTTGCTGCTTTTTTGGAGCTTCTCTTCACATCCTCTGAATCTGGTTCACCGTTCTCTCAATGCAGTTGATCAAACTTTCTTAACAAGAAGAGTGGGTAGAGGAGAGCCCACTTGTTCTGTGGGGACACACCTGGACGGATTCATCCTGGATTTATTTAGACTCATAATAACAGGATTTCTGCTGTTTACCAACGAACATTGACTTGCTGGGACAGAGGCTCAAGTTGGGTGGGATTCTTTCGCAGGCAAACATTGGGCGCTAAAAGTCACCAGCGGGATGGAATCGATTTTGGAGAAGTTGCTAGTTTCAGCCCGATGGGGACAAACATGCTTATTTGGATAATTGGAAATAACAGTGATATTTCCAGCCTAAAGACTGGTTGAGTGTTTAGGGCAAATGGAAATTTTAAGTCTGCCCAATTTAAAGACAATTTGTTTATTCTGAGTCTGGTTCCCTGTGGTCTTGGCTTGCTGACTATCTCAAATCTCCTGGAGTTTATGTAAACAAGCTGCTCCTTCCCATCTCCTCCCTCCATCCGAATGACAACCATGGAATCGTATGGCCGGATTCAAGGACTTGCACTGAGATAATACCACCTTATCAGAAACGGTCTACATGGGAGAGCAGGTTGTACAAATTCATGGTCAAACCGAGACACATCTCATTGACAGATACATTTCCCTGACGTCACCACCTTCACTGGACATGTCTTCAGTGTTGCTACTTGTGCTATTGTTCCTTGATGTGTCGGGTTTCTTGCCGTCTGTCTGTCTGTATAGCTAGAAACTGTGGAGTACTCAGTATTAACCCAGAAAAGGAATCAGAACAAACTTACAATTCGGAGAAACAACTTTACAGAATAGGAACCCTTAGTTAATGTACTTCACTCCAAAGGACCTCTTCTTTCAGGAATACTTTCACAACAAGAATCCAGACAAACTCCCTACTAGTTTATATAAAGTGCAGGCTACTTATTCTTAAAAATGGGGAACTAATATGTAGTTTTTTACTTATTTCTTCTTTTGCTCTTTCCTTTGGTTTATTATTGGGGCCTGCCTATGCATTGCATGGCAGGAACCTATATTCTACATCCTATAAGGTGTTTCTGTATTATTATTATTATTATTATTATTATTATTATTATTCTTACATCACCCGGCAGTAAGTCAGGCTCATTTTCGGTGAGAGTTGGACTCCGCCAAGGCTGCCCATTGTCTCCGATTCTGTACTTTCATGGACACAATCTCTAGACCAGCCGATGTGTTGAGGGGATCCGTTTTGGTGGCCTTAGGATTGTATCTCTGCTTTTTGCGGATGATGTGGTCCTATTGGCTTCATCAAGTCATGATCTGCAGTTCTCACTGGAGTGGTTCGCAGCCGAGTGTGAAGCGGCAGGGATGGGGATCAGTGCCTCCAAATCCGAGGCCATGGTCTTGAGCCGGAAAAGGGTAGAGTGCCTTCTCCGGGTCAGGAGGGTCGCCTTGCCCCAAGTGGAGGAGTTTAAGTATCTGGGGATCTTGTTCACGAATGAGGGAAGGAGGGAGCGGGAGATCGACAGGCGGATTGGTGCAGCATCTGCCATGAAGCGGGCGCTGTACCGGTCCGTCATGGTGAAGAGAGAGCTGAGTCAAAAAGCGAAGCTCTCGATTTACTGGTCGATCTACGTTCCCACCCTCATCTATGGTCATGAGCTTTGGGTCATGACCGAAAGAACGAAATCACGGATACAAGCGGCCAAAATGGGTTTCCTCCGCAGGGTGGCTGGGCTCTTCCTTAGAGAGAGAAGCTCGGTCATCCAGGAGGGACTCAGAGTAGAGCCGCTGCTCCTCCACATCGAGAGGAGCCAGTTGAGGCTCGGGCATCTGGTCAGGATGCCTCCTGGACGCCTCCCTGGTGAGGAGTTCAGGTCCCACGGGGAGGAGGGGAGACCCAGGACACGCCGGAGGGACGATGTCTCTCTGCTGGCCTGGGAACGGTTTGGGGTTCCTGGAGGAGCTGGAAGAGGCTGGAGAGGGAAGTCTGGGCCTCCCTTCTTAGGCTGCTGCCCCCGCGACCCAATCCCGGATAAGCGGAAGAAAATGAATGGATGGATGGACGTCACCCTTAATGCAGCCCCAACCGCTGCATGCCCCTCAACAAACGTGGTATCAAAACGTGCAGCTTACTTCCATGAAGTGCGCTATTATTTTTAGTGGCATTCTGAGTTAAAATGATGACATAAATTGTGAAAAACAACAAAATCCCATACATGTCAATGGAGGCTCTGCTGTGTCTATCTCTCCCACACACACTTGCAGCTGCAGTCGTTAATTACCATGGTAACATAGGCGAAACGGGCCCAGACAGGCAGCGAGAAGGAGAGGAGAAGCCTCTCACAACAGAGCTGCGAGAGCTCTCCCGAAATGCATTGTGGGAAACATGAATATTTCCTGAAACTATTCATTTGCTTACATAAATGTATTATTTCTCATCATTTTTCAGTGTGAATTAAAATTCTTAGTATGAAGGTTAAAAATTTTCTAGAAAAAAAAAAAACAATTATCCACTGTCTTTATTTCTTTTATGGGCTCTTTGCACCTAAGGCGTTGACGTCACATCTCCAGGAGCTAATGCGGCTCACTTGTTTCCGCTTTGAGTTACCATGACTGGTAGAAAAGACTAAGTCGTATTTCAGATGCAAAAAACGTAATACTATTAACATTGTTGTCTTCCTAATATAATGGGCTTTTAAGTTTTCCTTAATTTCCAAGCGATCCTGAATTAAGAAGATGGCTTGTAAATATCTGTTGCTACCAGCTAATGCCGCACAGCAAAGTTTGCAGCCTTCACTTCACTCCGGATCAGCTTCTTAAAACTACCGGGGACACGGATGGTAAATAAAGGAGCCTCCCTGAGTTATTTCCATGGAATCACTTCTATATTCAGCCTGAAAGAGTTTATGGGAACGAGAGAGCAGACCAGAGCCAGACAGCCGAGCAACTGATCCGCCTGTACATACTGCTGTAAACACCGTCCTATCTGAGCTCTTCACAAGAAACATGCAAAGATAATAAAACGAAATAACACGGAGACATGAAGCAACATATTTTTCTAAAAGCAGCAACTTTGAACCTGAACAGCTGAACCAGATCTCTGACACCAGAGCTGCGCTACTGTCAAGCTATGAG
>NW_006800204.1:971043-973046 GCF_000485575.1 Poecilia formosa | reverse complement strand
ACAAAATGGGTATCAAAATAAAGATCAATTCGTTAGCTTTAATATAATACTGGAATCACACTTGCAGAATCAATGTGCGTTACGCCCCATGCATAACACACGAACGGACCTTCCCCCGAGTCGCCCCTTCCAGCTTTCGCTCTTTCTGTAAGCTAAATGTGGCTACGTGGTGAAGCTAGCTAAAAACGAATAACCGGAGTTTTAAGCATCCGGTAGTTCTAAGAGCGGATCGAGTGAACCCCTCCTGAGCTTTTTACCGTGTGCACGGTCTAGCGGGGACCTGTTTTAACAATTTTTTTTGTGATTTTGCAAACTGAAAAGCGGACGGACCGCCCGGCTGGCTGATCATGACATCTACCGCGCTATGCCGAGCTCCACAGCGATCTAACGCGACCTGCTGGAGCCCCGCACAAAGACTGCGGGAGGAGTTAAATCTAAAGTTAAATCTAGTCGAAACTTTTATAAAAGAGGAGAAATTAAGCAAACATGGTCCCTTCCCCTCCTCACCTGAACGTGGGGTTATTCATCCTCCTCCTCCCCCTCTTCCACAGGTATGCTTTGTCATTATTTAATAATAATAAAAAAGCGGATTAGATCCGCTGTTTTTATAAGCCACGGGAATTATGCATGATGACCTGTATTTGTGTGGTTTAGGTTTGTGCTGATTTTGTGCGATTTGTGCTACAAGGACATGAAGCGCGTTAGCAGACGTGCTCAGTGGCGGTTTCTGATATGGGAGGCATGGGCAACTGCCCAGGGCATCATAATGTGGGTGGCGGCATGATGAAGTGACTGTATCTATACTAAAATGATAAATTCTAGACACTTTTTTTATAATAAACTGTACTTTCTTTGGCACTTTTTCAGATGGTCGATAGTAGGGAATTTTCCATAAAGAAAGAAATCTAAAAGAAAAACAATCTCTATTTTCTGCCAACAATATAGAAAAAACTACTAAAGATGGCCATAAATAAATGTTTTTATATGATGCTGCAGCCTAATTGACATCTACGAAGGAAGTTTCAATGAAATGCATAAAAAAATAAACATTTTGGTGCAAGTCAAAAATTCTCTAAAATTAGATTTTTTTAAAAACAAACAAAAAATCCCTATTTCCTGCCAGCAATATCAAGGAAACTATTAAAGATGGCCAAAAATGGATGCCTTCATGTTATTCAGCAGCCTAATTTATCTGTAGTAGAGAAGTTTTATTGAAATCTGATGAAAAATACAAGTTTGGGGAGTGGTCAAAAAATACTTAATTTTGTCAATTTTTGAAATTTTTTGCCGTCGGTCAAATTAGCTTTGGAAGCAGTTTTGCGGCCTAATAAATCTTTATTGAACAGTCCCAGACCCCTACAAAAAATTGAGCCTGTTAAGACCACATAGCAGGACGGGCAAAATAGTTTTTGGGGCTTGGTTTCAACATATATTTTTTAATATAGTATCCCAAACATGCCATCTTTGCTGTCAGGATAAATATTGAAATTTGTTTTATTTTTAAAAAGTACATATTTTAAAGAACCTTCATTTTAAAAGTAAACTATTTATACTGTACATATTCATGTTTTTCAATATGATTTATTTATATTTAAAGGATGTCATTACAAATAAGTGTCAAACTTATTTATTTTTTAAGTAATCGGCTTTCAAAAACCCCATCTTTTTCTACTCAAAGGTGGGTTTGTGGCAAGGTACACCTACCCCCCAAAATCTCGGAAACCGTTAGAGATAATGGGCTGAATTTTTTTCTGCTCTTTTCTGGTAATGCACTTAATAGAAAAATGCATTCAGAGTACAAAAAGTATAAAGAAAAAAAATTGGTTGCCGGTACCTACTTCAAGGTGTAGAAGTTGTATCGGTACTGCCATTATGCTGTACTTAAGAGGTTTTCATAATGAATGTATTTATTATTGACTTTTTTCAGACTTGGGGGTCATTGTTCACACATTATAGGCCTCCTTAAGACTTTACAATATTTCAAGCTTCAAAATTCAAAAGGG
>NW_006800204.1:963301-970038 GCF_000485575.1 Poecilia formosa | reverse complement strand
CCACTGACAGTGGAGAACCATTCTTATTTGAGTTCTGTCGCAAAAACTTTGATTGTGTAGATTGTGGTCTGCTAGTCCACAATCTACATTAGCATGTGTTTACTACTTTAGCTTTTGTTTGTGAGACGGTCAAGCACGTGGTAGCTGCGCTGTGACGTCAAATGGGCATTAGCCAATGAAACGCAGACCCTGTGGTAAGGTCCATTGCCTGGGAGTTGTGGAAGCCCAGATTTCCTTGATGCTTGTTGTTGGATCTGGTGGCCCTCATGTCTTGAGAATATCCCATAGACCAGGGGTGGGCAGCTCCAGGCCGGGTCGGTCTCCTGTAACTTTTAGATGTGTCTCTACTTCAACACACCTGAGTCAAATAATGAGGTCGTTAGCAGGACTCTGGAGAACCTGACTGCACTGAGGAGGTGATTCAGCTGTTGGATTCAAGTGTGTTGGACCAGAGAGAGATCTAAGAGTTGCAGGACACCGGCCCTAGAGGACCAGGATTGCCCACCAATGGGCTTTGAGTCTAGTGAGTTGGCTGGCCGGTCAAGCACTGTGATGAGCATCAGACCAGGTGCTTCTGGGGGCATGGGCAGGGCCCAGTCCTGCTGGACAATGAAATCCGCATCTCCACACACATCCTCAGCAGAAAGAATCATAAAGTCCTCTAAAACATCCTGATTTTAGTAGAACTTAAAAACACCTGCAGCAGACAATGGACCACAAATTATGACTGACTGTGGATATTTCACACTGGACCTCAAGCAGTTAGGGTTCAGTTCCTCCTCCAAACCCTCAAACTTTGACTACTGAATGAAAGACACCTTACTTTTGGTGTGCTGTGGAGGCGCAGGGGTTAAGCACAACCCACATATGGAGGCCTTAGTCCTCGACGCAGCTGTTGCAGGTTCGATTCCCGGCCTTGGCGACCTTTGCTGCATGTCTTCCCCTTCTCTCATTACCCACTTTCCTGTCAACAAAATATCAAATAAAGGCCACTAGAGCCAAAAAAATCTTTTTTTTTAAAAAAAGACACTTTACTTTCATTGGACCTTGGAGCACTGACCCTAACCCAGCCTTTCTTCTCCTGGGCCCAATTGAGTCGCTTCCTACGTTGACTCAAGTTCAGAAGTGGCTTGACCCGAGGAACCCGACAGTTGTAGCCCGTCTCCTGGATGCATCTGATTATGATGGTTTTGAAGCTGTGACTCCCACCTCATTACAGTCTTTCTGGATCTCTGCCAGATTTTTGAATCTTTTCGGTTTGATAATCTGTTGGAGTACACGGTCGTCTCTTTGGCTGGTGCATCTTCTCCTGCTACATTTTGTCTTTCCAATAGACTTTCCATTGATGGGCTTGGACACACCATTCTGTGAACAGCCAGCCTACTTAGTTATGAACTTTAGTGGCTTCCCCATCCTATGGAGGGTATCAAGTCTTCCCTACATTGAACCGAACTGAGACAATTTAATGACCCCTGGTGGTGCTTTGAGTTTAGTAGATGATTGGTGTGTCACAGTCAATTTACCACATTCGTGCCCTGTAAAATTTGGGCTGATTTCTTCAGAATATTCAAATTTTTGAATTCTTGTTTTCGTGGGTTTTATGAGCTGAAGCCCAAATTATGTAACAATAAAAAAACAAATCTGAAAGTTTAACTTCTTGAAAGGATTTAGGGGAATTAGACAACTTTTCCATGATATTCTAATTTTGTGGCAAGGGTCTGTAAACGCCTGGATGAGTTTCTCTGATTCTGAGACTTTAGTCCTCTGATCCTGGAAATGTTCTTCTGCTGATAGAAGTGTTAACCTTTCCTGATTCCCCCCCCTGCTGGTGTGGCGGTGCTAGTGCAACAGAAGGCTCACTTTGAAACCGGCTTTATGTGGCTGAGGTCAGAGGTCACATGATCTCTGGACTGAAACAAGAACTGAAGCTGCTCCTGACTCTAGATCAGAGGTTCCCAAACTGTGGGGCGTGCCCCCTGGGGGGGCGGAGGGGGCTGCTACGCCATTGCAGGGGGGGCGCGGGAAGCGGTATGGATGAATGGAGAAAAAAAAAAGCAACAAGGATGAACGCTGTTCGCATGCTGTGTGCACTGGAGGGGGGGGGGGTGTTTGAGTGGATGGAAGACTATAACAGTCTTTAAGAATCTAGCCCCTCCACCCCTTTGACACACATCGTATAACAGGAAGTACTTTTTGTTCATAGAAAATAAAATAAAAAATCAGGGTCCTGTCAGTTACAAAATTAATCACATTGTATTTTCAAAGATTGTTTTTAGAAGTAACAATTTAATGTTCCCACTCCCCGACCAAAAACCACACATCCGTATTTGCCCTGAACCCCCTGGATCTGCGGTAAATGGTTCCTTCCTGCTTGGAGCTTCACAGTGACGCTGTTCAGCTGCAGTCAGTAGACGACACGAACGACTGTTACTACGAGACCGGTTCTAGCCATGGATACATGAGGGGGCAGGCGAAAATGTTACGGGGGCGTCATTATGTATGTACATATTAGGGGTGGATAGACTTCATATAATTTAAGGTGGACTATAAAATGATAAAAGTCGAGTAGAAGTCGACTCCTCGCAGTGATGCCATAGAAACGTAAGCGAACTTCACATCAACTTACAGGCTGTATTATATTCACAGCAAATATTGATCTTTAAGTCTTTTATGCAGGAACAAACGTATAAGAAACAGAACATCATCCCAGACTTCTTCACCAGCAGCGGATTAAAGTCTGAAAAGTGGCACCAAGTCAGGTGTGACTGTTTTTCCCCCTCGAACACCGGCTGCTGATGATATGCTGGACAGCTGCATACAGTCAAACTATCACACTGACCAGAGACACAACGGTGCTTTTGGTTTGTGCATCACAACCCAAACTTATTATGAACGGATCCTGTTTAGTTACTGTTAAATTCAGCGCTGCCACCTGCTGGTAGCCTTTGCGGAAGTTTGCAGTTTCCCTTTGATGAATTATTAACATTTTTACACAATTCAAACTGTCGCAGGAACTCACCTAGTTCATCTTCTTTCATTTTCTTGGAAAAATTAGTTTGGACCAAATGTATGCTTTACACGCAGATCCGTTGCCATAACAACCGAGTAACAACAAATCAAGTATCAAGTATCAGGATTCAGCGCCAAAAACGCAAACATTTCCCACACAAAGAACAGAATATTCATTTTCTGTCTTGATGTTTATTTTGTGATTACTACAAGTAAACCCAGCGGGGTTCATAACTTAAAAACCTGCTGGACTGATGCTCTGTCACAGAGCTGGTGTGAGGGTCGCCTTATAAACGGAACCGAAACACACCGAACTGCGCAGCACAACATGCGAAGGTTGTTGAAGTCAAGGGAACATAACTGACCTACTTCCACCGCCCTCGATATTTTTTTTAAATTAAAACCTTTTACTGACCTGTGAAACTTTGGGGCTTGTTTTGTAGCTGTAGTGTTAGCAAAACATTGTCCTCCTTTCGTGCATATTTAAGATTTAGACAACTTGACAGATAAAGTCGCCATCGTTAGCAAGCAGGTTGGCTAGCAGAGAACAGGATCTCGCTCGCGTGAGGCTCGTTTGAATACTGAATGCTGATTGGCTGTTTACTAGCGGCGAGGGGTGAATACTGACTGCTGATTGGCTGTTTACTAGCTGTGAATACTGACTGCTGATTGGCAGTTTACTAGCGGCGAGGGGTGAATACTGACTGCTGATTGGCAGTTTACTAGCGGTGAATACTGACTGCTGATTGGCTGTTTACTAGCGGCTGAGGGGTGAATACTGACTGCTGATTGGCTGTTTACTAGCGGCGAGGGGTGAATACTGAATGCTGATTGGCTGTTTACTAGCTGTGAATACTTACTGCTGATTGGCAGTTTACTAGCGGTGAATACTGAATGCTGATTGGCTGTTTACTAGCGATGAATACTGAATGCTGATTGGCTGTTTACTAGCGGTGAATACTGAATGCTGATTGGCTGTTTACTAGCGGTGAATACTGAATGCTGATTGGCTGTTTACTAGCGGCTGAGTAGTTTCAGCTGCAGCCTGACCGCAGACAGACCGCAGCCTGCTCAGCACGGTGCGCAGCAGAACCTCAGATAAAGGAGATGTTCCGTTATTTGTGGCAAGTTTCATTTGAGGGGGAAGACGTTTGTTTGAGGGGCCACTGCCCCCTTTTGCCCCAGCGTACAGCCGGCCCCGGTTACTATGGTGCTAAGAAAAGTTATAAAGTCAGGTTTTCAAAAAATAGAGAGATGGAGAGAGAGAAAAATGCAAGAGTGTGAATTTATAACCCAGTTTTTCTCCAAGAGAGGTGAGTAGACTGTGGGAGATTATCAACCATTTAGCATAATTAGCTTAGCTACAGACTACTGTTTGCCTTCTTTTCACTAGCATTTGATGAATTAAGGAAAAGAATTACCAACATATTCATATATTTAATTTTCCCTTGTACCTTTTACCACTTAACAACAGAAGAGTCAGTCAGCAGCAGCTCTAACCCACGTCCCTCCTGACCTGTTCTCTCCTGAGTGAAATTCTGTCAATCACAATCTCATGAGGTGCTGCTCATCCTTCCTCACCCTCGATTTGTGCCGTGCTGCAGCTAGCATAGCACGGAGCTATGCAGATTCAAACTGTGAATGCTCAGTTTAGTTAGCATAGCTACCAATGATGGCAGATAAACAGTTTCTTGTAATAAGTTGTTTCTCCCCCATTAGCACATTTAGCAGTGAATGAATGAGGATGATTGACAGCGCTAAGACCCTCCTCCTGGTTCTGATTGGTTGTTTTGGTCAGAACGGTTCATTACTTTAACCAGTAATAGTAATTCAGGAAGCAGATGGAGGAGATTGATTGTTTTCACAGATTATCTGTCTCATAACAAACTGCTACAACATGGTGACAGCTTTAACAAATATGGAGAAAACATATTTTTATTAAAGTTATGTACTGCAGCTTGAATAAAATGCAACTACATAACATTTTGAGAAGTCTGGATTGTTTTATGTGTATTTTGCATGTTGCTTTTGATGGTTGCTTGTTGGTAGAGACATTTCAGTATCTAAAACTAATAGAAAAAAATTTAAGCAATTTAAGTGGACTGTTGGATGTTAAATTCATGAGCAGTAAATATTGTGCTAGTTATCAGTATTGAACCAAAGAGAGCAAGGCAGATGCAAGACTTTAAAATTGTGACGCTTTTTTGGGTCAAATAGACTCAAGAAATTGTAACAGCAGCTGGTCAGGGGGGCCCAATGGAAGCTTTTGTCAGGGGGCCAAAGATTCCTGGTGGCGCCCCTGCATGTTACACATAAAATATGTGAAACCCATGTGGATCACCTGGTTTTCACATTTGAAACATGTGAAATAGTTGAAAATACAATTACAAAATAGGACCACATTTTTTACCATGAAAATTTTCACATTTTTCATGTTGTTCTCTTTTCACAATATGGGATGAATATGAGGTCACGTGAATCTCGTATCATTCTATGAGACAAAGCTGCATACTAAAGAAAACTCGCAGCTGTGAATAAAGACTTCCAGTATATACATCCACAAAATAACTATTTCTTTCTGTTGGAAACTGAACCAGAAGCAACTTTTAACATCTTAGCAGGACACCTGTGTAGAAACGGGTTTAATACCATCAGTGCCTTGTGAGCATCCAGAGGGAGAAACAGAACCTCAGTAAAACCTCAGCGACTGGAGAGATTCAGCATTTGACTGTGAACCCTCCGAGTCTCCTTCATGTCTTCAAGGAGGGTTGGAGCATACACACACACACACACGTTGGCATTGGTGGCTTATTGGTCTTCTTATATGTGGCAGTAACCTCAGGTGATGCTCAGGTGGTTTTCCTGCTCCAGCTGAAGGTGATGAGGTCTCTGGGTTCTGCTGTGTCCCATTCATTCCCCATCTGAGCTTCACTGGACCACTGGCCTCGAACTAAATGTAAAATTTAATAAACCAAAGCTCATATGATTTTGGATATATTTTATATGCGCGCGTGCGCGCACATACACATACACACACACACACACACACACACACACACACACACACACACACACACAGCCAAGTCCTACTTTTACAGTAGTGTGTAACTGACCAGAATGACATGGTGCTCCGATCTGCTAACTGAAGCAACGTGACGCCGTTTGGTGGCTGAAGGAAAAACTTTAACTATGATAAAAACTATGATTCTCTGGGCAGTGAAGAAAAATCAGTGTGTTAAAAACAATACAGGTCAGTTTATGTTTTTGAACTGGAAACTAAAAGGTTAATATGATAAATGGCGATGTCATCATAATGATGAGCTCACTGTGACGCTCCGAAGACGGAGGGAGAAACGGCCGTTTGATTCTAACTTTAATTGTGACTGGAAGCAGCTGCTGAGGGAAACTTTATGTAGTGAAGCATCAAATCTGCATAATTTGATGCTAAGTGGAAACAGTTATTGGTAGGACTCAGGATAACGGCTTCAAACTGTGAAATCAGCCAACATTCAGTTCAATGTTTAGCTTAGCATGACTTTAGTAGTAAGGAAAGGTTCACCGGTAAATCACTGTCAATACGCAGTACTTTGCAGATTTATATTGCTGTGTAAACATTTCTGATACACCTCGGAATTCAAATCAAGTAAAAATTTTCTTACCTTTTGTTTGAAAAAAAAGAAAAAGCCAACTCTTCACGTTCATTTTATCCATAAAAAAGAAAGAAAACT
>NW_006800204.1:936244-940854 GCF_000485575.1 Poecilia formosa | reverse complement strand
AAGATGACTAGCTAATGTTAGCTAAAAGATGACTAGCTAATGTTAGCTAAAAGATGACTAGCTAATGTCAATACAGCGCCTTAAGCTTAACAAGTAGCTTGTAGGCTACCGATGTTGGTGTCTATTTTCAGCTACGATTCATTTTGTCCCCAGACATTCGTCCCGTTTAGCGTCACTATTACTACAAATACTGTTTGACTACAAATTTGGTTGGGATATTTTGTCCCTATAGCTAATCTACCTTTTTGATATTTCAATGCATCTTCAGAAAACTGCACGGAGTATGTTCTAAAAGAAGCTCATGAACGGCTGGATGCTGACCGAAGCTGTTGGACAACAAGCAGAACATCACCTCTTCCTGGACACTGCGTGGAAATAACTCGATTTTTCTTATTTTAATTTGCTTATTTACCGTAAACTTCTGAGAAATAAAACACAAAATGAAACTTCAACAGGTGTGACGGATTTATAAGAAACACAATAGCGGAGTCTACTATTAAATTTTAAAACATTACAACCAACAACGCCACCTGGGATCTTGGCCCCAGGACTATTCAGCTTCTAATATGTACAAAAAGGCAACGCCAGGTCAGGACAACAAAGAGAGGTGGATCATAATGTTTAAAAATTAATGATTTATTTTCTCCAAAAGTTTAAGATCGGCCTACAACAATAGAATATATGCGTTAAAGAAGATAGTTTGCAAACTTCACAGAATACATAATATTACACATCAGCTCTTCAGCGGCAAGTTCTGTTTTCAAACCCAATTAATAACTAAAGAAAGAAATTAATACAGAAAACCAAAAAAACAAGACGCTGCAACCCAAACAAAGAAAAACATGCAGAGCAAATGAACAGCAAAAAGCAAGACGAGCAAAACAAATCATGCAAGCGATTGACAAATTAAACCTACATTCAAAAAAAAGAAAAAATAAATACAAACTGCAAATAAACGTACTGAAAAATTGTAAGGACTCACCATAAATGGTTGAACCCAAAATAAAAATAAATCATCATTTGGGTAAATGACATCCAGCTGAAAAGGCATGAAGCAAAGAGGGGACAACACAACGGCGTTGGCGTGGCGACCACCAGGAAGCGGCAGGAGGAGGGAGCCACAACAATCCACCGCCAAGTCCTGAACAACTCAGGATCTAAATTTAAGGTGAACTATGGCACCGAGCCCAACAAGCTGACAATGAACCCACCCACCTCGGTTCAGAGCTCCACGACGCGTGTCTGACCACACCCACTCCCAGAGAGCAAAACGGGAGCACCAACCCAAAGGAAGCACAATCACTACAAACTAATCTAAAATCCAACAGAAGGGAAATCACAGCCTGAAGACCATCATTCGATGCTTGAGGAAGGACAGGATCACAGAAGCTCAGCCGTCTCAATACAACATGTGAGCGCCGCCACACCACTCACCTTAAAGGTGCATCCGCACCGTAACATCAATGTGCGCATTACCACGAGGTATGACAGACAGAACACCGGATTCATTTTGAGGAGGGGGCCATGGGGTGTTTGGTCACCTCTGTTACCACTTTGAATGTCAGGCACTTGTTCAGTTGATATGATGCACCTTTCAGTGGGTTTGTTACAATTTGTCCCGGAGTAAACGGTAAACATCCCTTACCTGTGGAGCAACATTTCTGGGTCTCTGCGCTGCGGTCACAGAGATTTGGTGGAAAATAATCAGAATTTTATTTTTAAAGTTGTCAGTGGGGAACATGGAGAAGGCAGAGCATTTAGATGGAGGAATGGATTTTGTTCCATTTTCAAAACTGGAGCCTGGAAAAACGTAAGAGGATAAATGCCTGCAGCCGATCTGAGAACTGCTGAATACAGACCGACGGTATTAAAACACCGTGACTGTATGAAGGTTTGGTCGTCATTACATCATTGGTGTGAACGCATCAGTAGCAGGTTAAACAGCTGTCCAACCGGGTGACCCGTTAGCTCTTAGTTTCACCAGACTACACACACACACACACACACACACACACACACACACACAAAAGCTCATAAACCGATGAGCCGCCAGAACTGCACACGGTAAAAAGTTCAGGCATGATCCAAACGGCCGCTCTTAGGGAGGATTCAAACTCCATTGATTCATTTTTAGCTTACCGAAAAAGCGCCAAGCCGCCAAATTTACAAAGTAAACTGAGCAATAAGATTTTTCTTTCCTGTTTTACTTGAAAAAATCCCAAGGTACACACAGCGCGTACAGCTGCGGGCGCCTCTGTGCTCATCTACTTATTACAAGTCCAAAATACACACAATACAACTATGCCGAGGACAGATAGATATGACAAAAATCACGACTGGTCAAATATATGTAACATTAAAAAAACAATAATAAAATAGATGTCAAATATCCTCCAGCAATGCCAGTTCAGAGCAGCAGGACAACCTAATGGTTCCAGCATCACGATACGGCGCTGCAGCGACCTGGATGGTCTGAAGCCAAAAGGCGCAGATTGTATTTGCTGCTTGTCCCACAAATCGTGTGGGAAAGAGATGATCTGAGTGGGACAGATAACCAGCCAGACTGCTGACAATATTTTTGAAATGAAAACAAAATGAATATTTACAATTTGAATCTACATTTAATACTGTGAGGTCCCCCATCTGGAGATTTAACACCTTGTTCTTGAATAGCAACTCTTTTTGTAGCTTTGTTAGGAATAATCTTTCACAGTACTGGTCTGATAATGAATCTTCTCCAGTTTCTTCTGCCATGATTGGGGATGCGGCCAAGGCCACCTTACGAGGGCGGCTCATTTCCTATGGCTCTTTTCAGAAAAGGGTTTTGGAGGAAAACAGAAAAAACTAGAGAATGAGGTGTTTAGGTTGGAGCATGTACATAAACACTTTCCTACATCAGGGAATCTCAAGGCATTAGTTGCTGCTAGGACCAAGCTAGATATGGACGATACTCTCCATGCCCAGAAGCTGTTACTCTATACTAAGCAGAAATATTACGAGTTTGGTAACCAGTCAAGCCGTCTGCTTGCCTATCAATTAAAGAACCAAATCAATGATCGCTCTATCAATATGATAAGAACATGCAACGGGATGTTACCTGTGATCCGTCTGCTATTAATAACACTTTCAAAGACTTTTATAAATCCCTTTACGGTAAAGTTGAATCAGACATTGGTTCCTATTTAGATGGTGTTCGTTTGCCCTCAATTTCAGAAGAGGCTCGCTCTGCCCTTGATGCTGCTTTTACACCTGAGGAGGTCTGGGTGGCAATCCAATCGATGCCGAATGGAAAGCGCCCTGGTCCAGATGGATTTCCACTGGAACTTTTTAACTCTTTCTTCCTACTATAAACGATATCTTAGCAGGAGGTGTTGCTCCTTCCTGGAATTTTGCCTCTATCAGTTTACTGTTGAAGAAAGATAAAAATTCCTTAGATTGCACATCCTATAGACCTATCAGTCTCCTTGATGTTGACTACAACACTGTTGCGAAGGTGCTGGTACGGAGACTAGAAAAAAATCTTCTGAAGATGATAAATCCCGACCAGACAGGTTTTGTGAAATCTATGGAACAGACAATGTGCGTCGTGCACTGAATGTCATTCGTTATCTTAATCATCATAAAGACCCTCCCCTGATCATTTCTCTCGAAGCAGAAAAGGCCTTCGATCAGGTAGAATGGCCCTTTTTATTCTTAGTTCTACAGAAATTTGGCATGGGCCCTAATTTTATTAACATGATTGAAGTTTTCTATTCCAGTCCAGTAGCCATGGTAAATACTAACGGTTTGCTGTCAGACGGTTTTTCTGTTCAGAGGGTTGTAGACAGGGGTGCCCCTTGTCACCTTGGGTGTTTACACTGTTCATTTAGCTGAGACTATTAGATCTGACCCAGACATATCTGGAATTAGGATAGGTGAAGATCACCATGTGATCTCTCTTTTTGCAGATGATGTCCTTTTATACCTGAAAAACCCAGATAAATCAATCCCGGCTGTACTTAGTTGCATAGATAAATTTGGTTCTCTTTCGGGTTATAAGATTAATTTAGGCAAGTCTGTCGCTTCTCCTCTCAATATCCTTCAAGATGTGGAGCTACAGCCTATTTTTCATACGTCTAAAAGAGGTTTCAGGTACTTGGGCATCTTTATCACCCCTGATCTGAAAGACGTATTCTCACCAAACTGCTCCCCCCTCGTTCAGAACATTAAGAATGATCTGTCGAAATGGTCCACTTTACCTATCTCACTTCTCGTTTGGGGTAATGCAATAAAAATGAATATTCTCTCTTGCTTAAATTACCTGTTTCAAAATCTTCCTTGCTACAACCCCTGGCAAAAAGTATGGAATCACCAGTCTTGGATGAGCACTCATTCAGACATTTCATGCTGTAAAACAAACTCAGATCAAAAACATGATACAATATTAAGGTCGTTCCAAAGTGCAACTTGTTGGCTTTCAGGAACACTCAAAGAAATGAAGAGAAAATATTGTGGAAGTCAGTGAATGATACTTTTATTGCCCAAGCACAGGTAAATAAATATGGAATTTCTCAATTCTGAGGAAAAAAGTATGGAATCACTCAAATTGGAGGTAGAAAAAAAAGGACACA
>NW_006800204.1:933589-935082 GCF_000485575.1 Poecilia formosa | reverse complement strand
TGTGTCCTTTTTTTTCTACCTCCAATTTGAGTGATTCCATACTTTTTTCCTCAGAATTGAGAAATTCCATATTTATTTACCTGTGCTTGGTCAATAAAAGTATCATTCACTGACTTCCACAATATTTTCTCTTCATTTCTTTGAGTGTTCCTGAAAGCCAACAAGTTGCACTTTAGAACAACCTTAATATTGTATCATGTTTTTGATCTGAGTTTGTTTTACAGCATGAAATGTCTGAATGAGTGCTCATCCAAGACTGGTGATTCCATACTTTTTGCCAGGGGTTGTACTTGTCCCTCACATTCTTTAAATTTCTTATTCTCATATTTTCCATTTTATTTGGAACAATAAGCACCAATGAATTAGGTTCTCCACTCTTACTAAACCCAAGCAGTTGGGAGGTTTGTCTGTACCCAACATGCAGCTCTGTTACTGGTCTGCCCAGCTTAAAATGACGTCAGACTGGTTTTCTAGTAGAGACAACAGTTTATGGCTGTGCCCTGAATCTTTATCATGCTGTCCTAGAAGGTTAATCTCTCCCTTTCATCAATAATTTAGATCAATTGGATTCATTGAAGGAAAACATGGTAGTTTACAGTACTTTGTTACCTTGTCAAGACATAAGGAAATACTTGAATGTTCCTCCCTTTATCTCAATTCGATCCTCCCCGACTTTAAACCTGGACTTACCAACATCTATTAGAAGTATTGGCCTATTGAACTGGTCTTCTTCTGATCTGTTGATTTCTGGTTCTATTAAATCATTTAATCAAATCAGGGACATTAGCAACATCCCTCCAAAAGATTTTTATAAATACCTTCGAATTTAGCATTTTATGGAGTCATTGTTTGGGTCCAATGCATTCCGTAGGGAACTGACGGATTTAGAAAATATTCTGGTTTCAACCAAATCTCCCAAGGGCCTGATTTCCACTTACTCAGCTTCGAACCATCAAGCTTTGACTCTGTTAAGCGGCTGTGGGAACGTGATCTGCAGGTGAAATTCAGTCCTTTAGATTGGCTCAAGATTTGCAATGGAACCTTTCCTCAATGTACTTCTATTTCTATACATGAACAAAATTTCAAACTCTTCTATAGATCCTACTAAACCCCTGTTCGTCTCCAGAGGATGCTCCCCGACCGTTCCAATCTGTGCTGCAAATGTTTGAGGCATACAGGTACGTTTTTCCATCTATTCTGGTCATGTGATTTATTACAGACCTTTTGGAGGGACGTCCATTCTGACTGAAAAGATTTTGGGTGTTTGCTTTTCCTTGTCCCCTATGTTTTACCTTCTAAATGTATCTCCTAACAATTTGGATGCTGATTCTAAATCTTTGTTTACAATTCTCTGTTTTCTTGCCAAGAAGTATATTTTGTTATAATGAACTCCACCAAATGTCCCCACAGTAAATATGTGGCTCACACAGATTTCTGTCATCCTTCCTTTGGAAAAGCTGACCCATGATCTTAACCACAAATCAGACACATTT
>NW_006800204.1:928816-931131 GCF_000485575.1 Poecilia formosa | reverse complement strand
ATATGTATATATATGTATTATTGTTATAAAGGCTGAGCCAAGAAAATGTATGTCTTTATCAAACAAGCAGCCCTTCGTGTTTCTCTGGACCCGTGAAGTTGCTCCCAGTCTCCAAAAGGTTGGTGACCCCTGATCCGGATGTTTCCATGGTTTCCATGCTCTGATAAACATGTAATTACTAAAATCACAAAACCCTCACCGTGTGTCCCTCGGAAAAATGAACCCATTTCAATAAAGAAATCCGTCTGTGGGTGATTCCACGATGGAGAGCGTTCATTTCAGTTTCCATCGGTGCTGTAAGCGGTCCGGTATGCGCCGGTGGTACCAGCACTTTTAAATCTCACTCATCAGTTTATGTTGTATCAGTTTTATGTCAGTCTGCATGTTATGGCACCAAACCAGCATCTTCATCATTCCATAGGCACTGTGGCAAATTCAGCAGAAAGATTCATCTTTATCTATAAAAAATGAAAATTTAAAATCAGTTATAACTAAACTATTGCTCCATGACGTTGCAATCCTTCTGCCTAATGTAAGGCTCAACAGGAAGTAAAGCAGAACAAGGTGAGAACTGATCCAGTCCAGAACCATCAGGTCTTCTGGACCATTTCCTGTCTTCAGGTTGGGGCAGCAGAACCTGTTCAGCTGCTGAGGCCCAACAGGCACCATGTTATGGGAAACATCCCCATATCATGACGCCTGAGCCACCGTGCTTTACAGTGTCCAGAAGGAGGAATCTGGACCAGAAGCTTTAGATTAAACGACTCAGTTGCAGGAAAAACAGCTTGTATGTGGCGTCTGTAGGTTCTGGTGGTTCTTTATGGATCTCTTACATGTTATTGTTTACATCTGGAAATTCAGTGCATGCGCTCAATGCTGGAGTTCAACAAGATGATTCTCTTCCATGGCATCCATAAACTGTTAGAACCGTTAGCAAAATGAAACCTGGAGATGTTGATATTGTTAATGCAGAGCAGTGCACCACAGCACAGGGAGAAGTGGAGCAGAAAAACTGGTGAAAAATGAATCAAAACCACTTTTTTCTTGCTCCTTGTGTCGGCTGAGCCACACGCAGACTCGTTGCCAGAGCTGTATGTCATTCCGCCTTATTTGCCTCTAAGGTTTATTCTCTGCTGGGCAGATCTGTTGGATTGCTTCTCTGTGAACTACGTAATCTGACATCAACGCCTCTACTTCATGTTTGGTGTTTTAACACTTTAACATTTCCCACACAAACAGAACATCTAGTCTGTTACAGTTTTATGTTTTTAGGCTCAACATTTATTTTGTAATTATTAATAAGTGATTCATGTGGTAGATTAGCTACTGCTGCTGTTAGCTAAGCTAACACAGCGATGGTAGATTAGCTAAGCTAACACAGCGGTGTAGATTAGCTAAAATACTACAGCGGTGTAGATTAGCTAAACTAACACAGCGATGGTAGATTAGGTAAGCTAACACAGCGGTGTAGATTAGCTAAGATAACACAGCGGTGTAGATTAGCTAAGCTAACACAGCGATGTTAGATTAGCTAAGCTAACACAGCGGTGTAGATTAGCTAAACTAACACAGCGATGGTAGATTAGCTAAGCTAACACAGCGATGGTAGATTAGCTAAGCTAACACAGTGATGGTAGATTAGCTAAGCTAACACAGTGATGGTAGATTAGCTAAACTAACACAGCGATGGTAGATTAGCTAAGCTAACACAGCGGTGTAGATTAGCTAAGCTAACACAGCGATGGTAGATTAGCTAANGATGGTAGATTAGCTAAGCTAACACAGCGGTGTAGATTAGCTAAGCTAACACAGCGATGGTAGATTAGCTAAGCTAACACAGCGATGGTAGATTAGCTAAGCTAACACAGCGATGGTAGATTAGCTAATTTAAACACCTGCTCTACTGCTGATCTGTCAGAGTTGGTGTGTATGTCGCTGTTTTTTTATTTTTTTAACTGAACCAAAACACCAGGGCCGTTTCTCAATACTCAAGAACGCAAGTACGTTCTTGAGTTCTTGGCAAGTACGTACCCGCAAGAACAGTTGAAAGTCCGTTCTTACCGAGTTCACAAGGACGCAGTATGCTAGTTCGCCAATTGGAACAGGGCGTTCTTGATGACGTCACTCAACTAGCGTAAATTTCAATAAATTCAATTTAACACAGGATGATTCCTGTGTTAAACTGAACAATTTAACAATTGGGACTGGATAATTTTATAATTGGGACAAATATTAACAGATATCAAATATACATAATTAATGAAAAGTAATTTCTAAATAAACACCTTCAAATTAACTGGATTTTTTATTACTGA
>NW_006800204.1:924910-928036 GCF_000485575.1 Poecilia formosa | reverse complement strand
TATTAACTAAATAAATATAAAAAATAGAACAGATAATAAGCAGCGGAAAACAACAGTGACTTGCTGAAAACAGGCTGCGGTTAGCGGGGAAAACACGTTCCAACCGCCCGTTAAACTGGCAGCTCCTCCGGTCTGTTAGCGGAGCTATGCTACTCCGAAAAACTCCGTAGCAATTATTAAAGTAAGAATATTCTGGATGAACTGAATGGATAGACGAAGCTATAAGGTCTACTTTCTCGCCTAAAAAGAAATTTAAATGAGTTTTCGTGGCAATTAATGATGGTAAAAATGCAATACATTTCTGTACTGACCTTCTATATTTACCGCTGCTGGTGGCGCATTGCATTGTGGGATATCTTGCTGCCTCAAGTCCGCAGAAGGATGCATTGATGCATCCTCGATAAAATGGGCGGAGCAAGAACACATCCGGGTACTTTGAGCGTTCTTGCTTGGACGTGTACTTTGAATCGGAACAGTACTTGGGCCGCTGTCGATGACGTTTCACGAGGACGCGAGAACACAAGTACAGACAAGAACGCATATTGAGAAACGGCCCAGATTCCACACCACATCTACATGTTGTGGTTGTTAAAGTCAAGCTAGCATAAACTGAACTACTTCCCTCTCTCTCGATATTTTTTCTTTACTAAATTAAAACTTTTTCCTGACCTTATCTAGTTTTCATAGTGTTGACAACTAGTAGCAAAGCTCTGCTGTATCAGACGTACATGTAACTCTTAGCGTGTTATGCTGAAACTCAACAGCTAAAGCTAATGCTTGTCATAGTCAGCCAGCAGCGTTTTGCCCTGCGGCAGGGAGATGGGGGTGGGGTCTTACTCGTCTGACGTCACGCTGCAGCAGGTTCATGACTCTTCTACATGCCTGCTGGCCCAGTCTGACCTGTTGGGATGTTTTACTGCTGCCATGTTGAAACAGAACCATAGGTTAGAATGTCCAGGATGAGACAGAAACTGATCCTCCTGTTCCTGCCGTTGCTCTGTGGGAACTGCAGCCGTTCCCACACTTACCGGTCTCTCCTCTGTGTCTTCCTGCAGGATCTGTTGGACGGGTATTCCTGCACGTGTCCTCAGGGTTTCTACGGAAGGGACTGTGAGATCAGCGGCATGCTGTGCGCAGACGGGCCGTGCTTCAACGGGGGAACCTGCCTGGAGGCCGTCGGCGGCGGCTACAGCTGCCGCTGCCCGGTCAGCTTCTCCGGCTCCAACTGCGAGAAGCGGCTGGACCGATGCAGCAGCGGGCCCTGCGCTAACGGTACGCACCCTCCCTCAGAAACAGAGGCTACGCTCCAACCATCACATTAATACTCAGATTAGTCTGAGGTTTGCTTCACACCAACACCTCCAGCTTCTGCTTTGTTCATTACATCCAGTCTGTGGATTCTAGAGGAAAGCAAACGTAGAGACCACAAAATCAGGAAAATCAGGACAATCTTCCTGATTGTTACAGAGTCAGTGGAATAATTTAGATGGAAAAAGTTTTGATCTCACAGATAAACGCAGAGATTGGAAAATCTGCGCCACTTAAAGCAGATTAGCCTAAATTCAGGAGAGCAACCTGTTTGGGTTATAGTTGGTCCAGAACCGGTCCACCTCTGTGTGATCCGGACCTCTAAGAGCCTCATTACTCATAATCACTGTAATGAATTTCATGCAAACTAAAATACGAGGAAAAACCAACAAAAGCAGGTAAGTTGGACGGGAAGCAGGGAATCCTGACCGGAACGTCTGGAGGAGGGAAGCCAACCTGCTGACCCGGGATTGGCTCTGCTAATAATCAATCAATCAAGTTTATTTGTATAGAGCATTTCAGCATCAAACCAGTTTAAAGTGCTCCTTAAAGTGATGGTGTTTGGACCCCGTGGCTCCTGTGAGTCCTCCTCTGTGGACCTGGGACCCTTGGAGGTTTATTTTAAACCTGTTATTACAGATCTTGGTTTTAAGGTGGACATGATCTCAGATTGGACGGCCAAAGTCCAGCTTTTATCATTTAAGGTGATTGGCGTCAGTGAAATCTTTTCTTTCCAGGCAGCATTTTGAAACAGTGATCCAGGCTTTTATTTCAACTCGACTGGATTACAGTAACTCACTTCATCTGGGAGTCAGTCAGTCGCTGCTCTCACGTCTGCAGCTGGTTCAGATGCTGCTGCACCACTTAGGACAGGAACTCGACAGGGAGCAGGTGACCAGGACAGGGGTCAGGCCAGGACCGAGGTCCAGCAGGAAGCTCAGAGGGGACAGGGCTTCTCTGCCAGGGGCCCCATATGGAGCGACTTGCCTTTGCAGGTCAGAGAGGCCCCTTCACTGTCCACTTCTTAAAACCCATCGGTTTTACTCGGCTTTCAACTCCAGCAGGATCCAGTTTTAAATTGTATGTTTGTTTTTAAACTGAAAGAGTTTTTTTATGTTTATTTTTTTATTGTTTTGTTGTGTTTTAATGTGCAGCACTTTGTATCAGCTGTGGTTGTTTAAAGTGCTTTATGAATAAAGTTGGTTTGGTATAAGAACACAACATTAAAATGTCATTAAAAAACACCATATAGCCAATAATTCAGGAATTGGAGAAACATTTTATTTTGATGAGCGCCACCATGACAATCATTAATACACACCAGATTATTGATCAGTGTTTCATTGATTATGTTTCCATAGCAACTCTAACCAGCTGGTTTCAGTCTGGGTTTAAAGGAACTCAGGGTTTCAGCTGTTTTTCAGTTTTCTATGAGTTTGTTCCAGATCTGTGGTGCATAGAAGCCGAATGTTGCTTCTCCTCGTTTGGTTTTGGTTCTGGTTCTGCATCAGAACCAGAACCAAAACCAGCAGGTTGATCCAGCAGCAGGTCTTTAATCCGTTCAGTGATTTATAAACTAGCAGCAGATTAAAGTCTCTAAGTGAAGGAATGTAGAACCGGGTGGTGTAGAACCACGTGGTGTAGAACCACGTGGTGTAGAACCGGGTGGTGTAGAACCGGGCTGTAGAACTAGGTGGTGTAGAACCAGGTGGTGTAGAACCGGGTGGTTGTAGATCCAGGTGGTGTAGAACCGGGTGGTTGTAGAACCGGGTGGTGTAGAACCGGGTGGTTGTAGAACCGGGTGGTGTAGAACCGGGT
>NW_006800204.1:921068-924078 GCF_000485575.1 Poecilia formosa | reverse complement strand
AACCGGGTGGTTGTAGATCCAGGTGGTGGTAGATCCGGGTGGTGTAGAACCAGGTGGTGTAGAACCAGGTGGTGTAGAACCGGGTGGTTGTAGAACCAGGTGGTGTAGAACCAGGTGGTGTAGAACCGGGTGGTGTCTCTACCCTCCTGGTTCTAGTCAGATCTCCAGCTGCAGCTTCTGGTCTGTCAGTCTGACCTGCTGCAGGAATCAGAGCCATTAAATCCTGGATGAGTTTCTCTGGTCTCAGACTTTCATCTCTGAATACTTTTGTTTTCTCAGAATCATAAAAGTGACTGATTGCGTTCTCTGTCCCGTCCCGGACAATTAGCACTTTGGTACATCTTTCCTTTTCCTGATGTTCACTTTGGGGCGTCGGTGAACTCGTCTCGCCTTCCCTCGAAGTCTGAATGTGTTAGTAGAGCTGCTATTGTCTGCGTCGTCATGGTAACTGATCTTATTTCCTGCTATAGCCTGAGCCAGTGGGAGCATATAGATATAGAACCAGGGGGGTCCTAGGATGGAGCCTTGGGGAACGCCACATGTGACCTCTGACCTCTTGATGAGAAGTTTCCTGTTGAAACAGAGAAATCCCAGTTCTTCATGTTGGACTGGAACCAGCTGAATTCTGGACCGGAGAGTCCGACCCAGCTCTCCAGTTAGTTCAGTGACATGATCAACACTGAGGTCCACCAGAACCAGAACCAGCTCTGTGGTTGTGTTTCTGTTGTTGAACATTTTTGAATTTTTGTATTTACTTATTTCAAACAGCTTTAAAAACAAGAGAACAAGCAATCAGTGGCATAGAGGAAACCTGTGCATCCAGAACCAAGAGCATAGTTAAAGCTGCAAGCAGCCTCGAACGGCCCTCGGCCTATTAGCCACCGCGGGGGCTTCAGCACCGCCGCCCACCAGCCACCGCTGACGCTCTCGCGCAGCTCCTGCTGATGTTCGCCTGGCGATACTCATCAACGTGTTCGGTCGTGCTCCCAGACGACACACACAAAATCTGGTGCAGATCTGCCGATGTAGCGAGGAGCTAGAGCTGTTGGATTAACCTAGGGGGCGCAGTGGAGTCAAATTACAATTCAATGGTGTTGGGCTCTTTAGCTGTCTATAAAGGTCATACATATCCATTTGGTACCAATTGGCTGTTCCGTGTGTGATTGAGAGACAATCGTATGCAACTCGCCATTTGGCCACGCCCACACAGTTCAGCCAGCATTGACAGAGTTCATCATCATGTCATTGTCTATCAGTTGGCACAGCATTCAACCCATTTGAATAACAGAGTAAAAGTAAGATATCCAGCAGAAAAAAACAGATACCTTCCTGTTAGTGGGGGGCGGGGCTAAGGTGATGTCATCAGTTGACCGTGTGAATGTGATCAGGGCTGGTCTATAATGAGACATGGAAAGCCTGATGCAGTTCTGTCTTTGCCTATGGAAGTTATTGCATATTCATGTTTCATGGAGAAAAGTCAAAGTTTGACACTTAGCCACGCCCACATGCTTTGATGTACAAGAATTCTTTTGATAACTTTTCACCTTCAATGTCTCAAAAGTGTGCTGAGTGAGCTTGAAGTCTGTATCTCAAAAGCTGTAGGAGGAGTTTGATCAGATGCGACGTCTATGAAAAAGAGGAAATGGCGGCTTTGATCCAAAATGGTCGACTTCCTGTTAGGTTTGCACCATGGCTCCAAGAGACTTTTTTGTACGTCCTGACAAGATACACATGTGTACCAAGTTTCATAATTCTAGGTTAAAGCATGACTTGGGGCTGATCATTTAAAATATTCTAGGGGGAGCTGTTGAGACATTAGGCCACGCCCACCAACTATTTTTATGGAATCCTCTCCGGGGTTGGATAAGGATCAATCCTAGTGACTTTGGTGCAGCCCAGCTCAAAATTGTAGAATTGAGAGCCAAACGTATGGACACGGCGTTACAGGTCACGTCGCCATGCCGCCACGCCCACCTGCTGCATGGAAACCAGCTGGGGTTGGGATCCTCTACACACCAACATGTCTTCTGTCTCTGGACACAGTTTCATGTTGATTAGGTCAAAGGGGTCAGATAGTGACTGTTCACAGTAAAACATGACACTTCCTGTTCTCAGGGGGCGTGGCTTAAGTGATGTCAGAATTTAACCATTGCGTCTTGTAGGGCACCCAATGGTGATCAATCACTGAAAGTTTGGTGCCTCTCTGTGTTTTTGTGTAAGAGATATAACAGTTTTGAGTTTCATGGCAAGTTGGTGAACTTTGACCCCGTTTTGATAACTTTTAATCGGCCATACATTATGAACCAACTGACCAAGTTTGAAGCCGTTCGATCGAAATCCCTAGGAGGAGTTCGATCAAATGCGAAGGCTGTAAACCAGTGTTTTTCAACCACTGTGCCGCAGCACACTAGTGTACCGTGGGTGATCGTCAGGTGTGCCGTGGAAATTACCCAATTTCACCTCCCGTATTTTCCAGACTATAAGCCACTACTTTTTTCCTACACTTTGAACATGCGGCTTTTCTGTGGATTTTTCTTCAACCACCAGGGGGCTCTTTAGCAGGAAGTGAATCACTGGAAGTCAAAATTGGAAATCAAAGAAGAATGCGCTAATTTTCACATAGACATAATATAAGAGTAGACTCCGCATTGGCCGCTCCGGCACAGGAAATACGGCGGCCATCTTGGAGCGGTATACCCTCCTACTTTGCTCAATCAAAACAGCAGAAGATGCCTCAGCACTGAGGGATATTGTTGTTCTGGTCGATGGATTATTGATGTGAGGGCTCCACAGACAACATTTCACAAGTAAGATGGACATATTATTGTGTATATATTGTGATTAGAATATTACTTTACTGCATGTACAGTGTGTCCACCGGCGAGATACCAGCTAATATTAGCTACAGTGCTTGGTGTAATACGGGGTTTTGAAAAGACGGCAGATCCGTTGCAAAACAGCGGGTAACTTCCTGTTTCAAAATTATTATTTTTATTGAAATTTGATGTTG
>NW_006800204.1:908944-919712 GCF_000485575.1 Poecilia formosa | reverse complement strand
AGTTCTAGGCACAGCCAAGATACTGGAGGAGAACCTGAAGCTCCCAGGCCTCTGGTAGAGGACCCGAGCTCAGAGGATGGAGAGAGAGAGAGACCACCCGCAGAGGGTGAGAAACTTCAATCCAAAATGGCCGACTTCCTGTTTGACTTACACTATGACATTAATTGTATTTTCTGTGCGTCTTGGGGAGCTCTACAAGTGTGCCAAATTTTATGTCAATGGGAAGGGTGTTTTGAAATTTTCTAGGTAGCGCTGTTGAGCAGTTTCTTTTGCAATTTTTGCGTTGACCTTAAAATACATAAATTTTACACGGGCTGTATGCGTCTGCCAAGTTTGGTGAGTTTTTGAATATGATAAAGCCTCCAAAAAGCCAATTCATTTGTGCCAAGCAAAATAAAAATAAGAAGAAATGGTACAAAAAAAACAATAGGTCTTCGCAGTGCTTTCGCTGCGAAGGCCTATTGTTGGAAGAAGTGAATGAAATATGACCTACTGACTCAATGAATATTAACCATGTTATAATATTCTCATGTCTGTTCAATATACTGCGCCTTCGTTCATCACAGGAACATCTACCAGCTCTGTGCCTCCATGATGCTCTGCCACACCCGTTGGTTTAGACCAGGATGATATGAAATTCATTTTCCAGGTCGTCCATGAAGCTACACTTTTGTTAATCATCAACTACAGCAGCAGTGTTCAGTTTCTGGGCTCACCTGTATGAACACACCTGCAGCCGTTCGCTCTGAACCAGCAGCTCCGGGAGGAGAGCGGCTTATTGACCCCCGAAAAACAATAAAAACCCAAACATCACCAATCAATAAAATCCTCCCAGGCCGAACTTGAAAACTGGATGCTATGCTGCTAACACTTAGCAACAACTCACAGGTGGGAGAGAGAGCGCTGCCCGGTGCGCTAAGCAATAAAACACAGATAAGTGAAGGTAGTTATGCTGATTTGATGCGTGTAGATTCCAGCAGCAGCTCTGGCAGCATGAAAACTGAAACTGCAGTAACTGCTGGGCTCACATTTAAACACGTTTCATTACTACTGTTTATTTCCAAGCATCTTCCTGAAGGCAGATTTTCACCAGCCAGTTTTATTTAAGTCGTTTCTCACCATTTTGTACCTGGAAACTGCGTCCCACAGCGTTCACACTCACATCCAACCAGACTTTGTCCTGATGAGAGCCACGAGTTTATTATTCAGATCAGATGGATGAAGGCTGGACTGTCTGAAGGAGAGGTGTGGGTCGATGTCCAGACAGCAGGAAGAGGAGCTGCATGGCTTCATCGTTTCTTCCAAGCTTTTATAATTAAGTGCTGAAATTGAGCCACTTTTTGTGGAGTAAATGTTGATAAGGAGGGACATTTCGGCCCAAAGCTGCAGCAGGTAGCTGCAGGGATCTTCCTGTTAGTCGTCAGATCCAAAGTGTTTTTCAGTTCATCTCCCAGAGCTCCAGGTGAGCTGCTTGGTGAAGCCAGAAACAGCATTTATCTCAATATTCACTTCCAGTTGCTCAATCCTCATTTCTCCTGACTGAAGTCCTTTCTCCATCACTGAGCTGGTCGTTGTTTTGAGTCAATAGAGTTGAACCTGGGTTGATCTCAGAGTTCCTCTCCAGTTGATGAATCTCTGCTGATTGAAGTGCATAATACTGCTGATGTCCCTGTGTCGGCCAGAGACATCTTGATCTGGTTCAGCTTGAAAAAAGTAAAGACTGGATGGACTTCAGGTTGTTAGAGCTGAAGTTATGAGGTCAACAGTGTAGAGTAGCTGTAAGAACTGGGGATATAAAATAACTTTTAAATAAGAACAAGAGAGAGCAGATCAACTGTTCCTCCTGATGTCACTTCTAGTTAAAAATAACAATAATTCATAAAATAACTCTACAAGAATATAATAGTGTAAAATTGGCCGATTTCCGTGAAAAAGTGTATGATCGGTGATCGATTAGTGTCTCTTGTTGCCGATCACTAAATCCGATCACATTTATCTCCCTTCTCAGCCTGCAGCTGCTCTCCTCTTTCCCTCTCACTACGCAGCAACAAACCCTGTGGTGAGAAACTTTAACTCTGAGAGAACCGGGACGTTTGCGAGTCACAGCGGAGAATTACCTCAGGGTGAAGCACGACAAAATACATCAACACATCGAATCTAATATGACAATTAAAAACAAACACTTGATTGATTTGGCTGCATCAATGCAGGAACAAAAGACATCCGGACCCATCAGCAGGTAGAGCAGCGCAGCTACCAACACTCACCGGATTAGCATCACGCTCAGAAAGCTAAACAAATATCCCCAACAATAATTCAAGTCTTGGAGCTGCGGAGTGAGACGCCGGTTCTGGTTCTGGTTCTGCTGTCGGACCGCCGCTACTGGTGGTAATATTTCCCAGACGGAGCCACTCAGCCTCCAGACGGTGAGCTCTCACAGCGAGCAGCTGCTTGGAGCTGCAGCAGATTTTAGATATGTATTAAAACTTTCGCTGTCCTAATGTAAGACAAATAATCTCTGGAAAAAAAAAACCATGTCCTCCTGCCTCCTTGCGTATGGTGAACTCTGACGGTCGGACTTCTTAATGCGCATGCGCTATCCTGACAGCGTATGGTAATCTGATAGAACGGCTCTCAATGAGGCTCCAGTCCGATCTTCTTAGTAAAGATCCGTTCAGAAGAACCGGATCGTTCCTGAATGTCACATCACTATATTGCAGACTTTTGGACACAGTGTTGTCCCATATATGGGACACGTTAGTCAACATCTCCGCATAATAATTCACCGCAGTGAATAACCTTTTTCTTTTCATCACAAATGCTTATGTGTCTCTGTACAGCTAGCTTTGCTAACATCACGTCAACGGAGCTTACCTTCTGTTAGCTACTTTTCTAAGTGACGAAAAAGTTAGACGTTGTCTCCACCGTCTGTGAAAGCGAAGTGCTGCTGAGTTAGCTGTGGCCATCGGATTTCTTACTATTTATGCAGCGCTATTATATTACTGACTGTCAGACAGACATGTTCTGCCGCTGAGAGGAAACCACTGCGCATGTCTGAGAGCGAGTGAAAGGTGGGGAGGGGGAGTAACAGAAACACGTGATTGGTTGGATTTTAATCGGTGCGTTTTACATCCACTGAAAACAAAGATGTTAACAAATAAACTGAACAGAATGCTGTAAGCTTAGTGATATTTTCACAGTTGCGGTCTTGACTGTTCTTGAAATAAATGCCGAGTCCTCAGCGCCTGAGACCGAGACCATCAATAAATGATCAAGATGAGACCTACAAGACTGTCATCAGTCAGTTATATAATGTCAGTTATATAATGTTAGTGATATAATGCCCCACCACGTTGATAGGCCACCCTTTAAGTCCGCCTTTTTAATATCCACTTCAGCTTGTTTGGTCTTTGAGCTGTTAGCAATTTCGGGACCGCTCTCAGTTTGGATCTTATAGCTTAAAAATCTTCCATTACTGCGCCTTTAAGGTTGTCTCATCACTTTAGCGATTTCTCCTCTCAGTGACAATGAAATGTTTGCTTTAATTTCTTCGTGACTCATGTTTGGACCTTCAGGCCCAGTGGTTGTCGGTGGGTCCGCGTCACCTGTGTCTCGTGGGCCTAGCAGGCCTTACAGCTTCCCTATCTATACTTTTGCAGTTTTTTGGCCATTCAGGATGATTTTGTTCAGGTTGTCCAGCTGTTTATGACCCTAAGGTCATTTTTTGCAGGAGCTCTGAAAAGTATGTCTTACGCCATATCTTGCTCACCAGCGCCCCCTGCAATCATATGTTTTGAATGTTGAAAGTGATTCCATTGATCTTTTTCCACTAAATGTTGATTTCATTAAATTTGCACCTTTATTTGTGTCTGTTTTTTGTACATTTTAACCCCCAGGTTTGATAAATTACATTGCGTGTCCAGATGGTCTTTGCCCGGCTCTCTGTCAAATTTTAGAACCCATTCTGACCTGCAAGTCAAAAGGTTTGCCCACCCCTGCTCTACTGGTAGTAATATTTCACAGACGAAGCGCCGTTTCTGCTCCAGCCACACTCACACCGAACGGCTGCTTAAAGCTGCAGCACGTAACTTTAAAAAAAAGATTTTACATATGTGTTAAAACTTTCACTATGTAATAACATGAGATGGAAAATCTTCTCAAGTCCTGAGTCTGCTAGAGAGGCAGGAAATGTTGGACTCCGGCTTTGAATGAAATGACGGACCTGAAAATATCTGAATAGATCAGTTTTTGTCAGTGAAATTGGCAAAAATACCATCTATATAAAAATGGTCACATGTTTCCAAACCATTCCTCCTCCACAGAGCGAAGGTGCGGTCCATCCTGGCAGCCGGGAAAAGGTGATTATTACAAATAGGCCTATATATAGAAAATTATTTTAGATTAAAATGTCTGAATTGTATCCATATCCTAAGAGAGGAAGATACTTCAGGGTTAGAGGTGAATGTCGAGGGTGAAAGTGGTAATCCAGCAGTAACCAAAGCAGGAAGTGAGGTAGATGTGCAGGAATTTGCTTCAATCCTACACCAATCCAGTTGTGGACTCTGAATATATGACTTTTTGAATATTAGATGCCCAGTAATAGTTTCTCATAAAGCCTTCATCTCTAGGCCTTTCTAAAAAGTCTCAGCGAATTCTAGCGTTTTTATTTGCCCAGAGAAAAGGAGAGAATAATTTATTTAAAGACTGGAAAAAAAGATTTATATAGGAATATTGGGAGACACTGAAACAGATACAAAACACGAGGTAATACATTCATTTTTATACAGCTAATTCTACCTGGAAGAGATAAACAGAGACCGGACCATCTCTGAAAATCAGCCTCCAATTTAAGCAAGAGAGGTTTGAAGTTCTTTTCATAGAGATCGGACAAAGCATGTGTGATGTGTATGCCTAAATACTTAAATCCAGACTTTGATATATGGAAGGGGAGCGCATTGTCTGGTAGCTGAAGGGCTAAATAATTAATTGGAAAGCATTCACTCTTAGAAAAGTTTAATTTGTAACCTGAGAAACTCCCAAAGTCATTCAGGATATTGACAATATTATGAATACATGACACTAGGTCAGAAATATACAAAAGTAAGTCATCGGCGTATAAAGAGATTTTATGTTCGGTTTCGAACCTACGGATACCAAAGATATTGGGGGTTGTCCTAAATTTTATTGATAGAGGCTCAATAGCCAATGCAAATAAAAGTGGGCTAAGAGGGCAGCCCTGGTGTGTGCCCCTTCAGAGAGAAAATAGATGGGAAGATATCGCATTTGTAATCACTGATGCTTTGGGTGATCAATATAATAAACGTATCCAGGTTATAAAATTTAAACCAAAGCCAAATTTTTCCAGTACAGTAAATAAATAACTAAATTCCACTCCATGCTTTCTCCATGTCCAGGGAGGCAACTACTTCAGGAGTCTCCCCAGACGCAGGAGAATAAATGACATTTAAAAGTTTGCGAATATTTGTGAAGGACTGACGACCCTTTATAAAACCGGTTTGTTCTGCTGAGATGATGTTGGGAATAACATTCTCTAGCCTCGATGCTAGCAGTTTGGCTAAAACTTTAACATCAACATTAAGCAAAGACATAGGCCAGTATGAGCCACAATCATTTGGGTCCTTGCCTGGCTTTAAAAGAAGTGAAATGGAAGCCTCTGTTAGAGTTTGTGGTAAAAGGTTCTGATTAAACATCTCAAGTAATGGGAGCAAGTTGAAGAGAAAACTTTTTATAAAACTCAATGGCATAGCCGTCTGGTCCAGGTGATTTGCCACTCTGCATTTTATGAATGGAGTCAGCAATCTTGTAGCTTTATGGCTTCTTCAAGACTGTCTTTGGCCACCATCTACTTGTGGTATATCAATGTTATCAAAGCAGGTCATCATTTTTTATTTATCTTGCGGTGAAGAAGATGTGTATAGTTTGGAATAGAAATCTCTAAAGGTATTGTTTATCTCTGTTAGGTCTACAGTCAAGGATTGTGAAGTATTACGTATCTGGGGTATTAGACGGGACGCTGATTTACATTTAAGCTGATAAGCCAAAAGACGGCCTGCTTTATCTCCATGTTCATAATATTGTCCTTTTAACCAAAGTTGGTGTTTTTCTGTTATTTCTGTTGACAATAGGTCACATTGGGTGGTCAGTGTAACCCTTTCTTTATATAACTGAGGTATTGGGGTAGTAGAATATTGTTGGTCAATTTGTCTTATTGATTCCAGGAGTTCTTTTGCTTTTTCTTTTCTTTCCTTACTGCGTGAAATAGAATAAGAAATTATCTTCCCTCTTATAACTACCGTATTTTCAGCACTATAAGGTGCACCGCATTATAAGGCGCACAGAATAGACGCTACAGTAGAGGCTGGAGTTACATTATGCACCCACTAGATGGAGCTGCACTAAAGGGAATGTCAACCAAACAGTCCGACTCCGGTCGGTGAGGAGAGCCTTCCTGGGCCGGGCCGGACGATGGTCACCCTTCTCCGTTCGCCCACAGCATGTTGGTGGAGAACGTGGTGCTAAATGACCTGCAGACGACCTGATTGTAGACGGTCGGTAGGTAGATAGGTCAGTCAGACTTTATTAACAAACCAGCATTCTGACAACTATCCCAGCATGCACCGCGCTTCTTCTTCTACGGGCGAAAATGAAGTCGGCGGCTGCTTACTGTAGATGCTAGACCTGTTGTGGCTCAATATTGGTCCATATATAAGGACCGGATTATAAGGCGCACTGTCGGCTTTTGAGGAAATTGAAGGTTTTTAGGTGCACCTTATAGTGCAGGAAATACGGAACTTTAAGTGTTTCCCACAATGTAGATGGGGATATGAAAACAGATCTGTTGAAGTATATAAACTCATCTATTTCTTTACCAATGAATTCACAGAAGTGACTGTCTGATAGTAGGGATGTGTCTAATCTCCAAACTCTTGGTTGTGTGACATTTTGAGAGAACGAAATATCCAGGGAAACCGGTGCATGGTCAGATTTGACAATTGTATTATATTCAGTTCTTTTTGTAAAAGGGAGAAATGTCTTATCAATGAGGAAAAAATCAATGCGGCTGTATGTGTGGTGAACATGTGAAAAATAGGAGAATTCCTTTTTGCGAGGGTTAAAGAACCTCCATGGATCAACCCAACCTGCGTTATCAGCAAATTCACCAAGAGGAAGTGACATTTTAGAGCGTGTCAAAGTTCTAGGGCTAGAGCGGTCCACAGCTGGGTCCATAACCGTGTTAAAGTCACCCGATAGAATAAGACTATGTCTGTTTAAGTCTGAGAAAAGAGAGGTGAGTTTATGTATAAAGCTAACGTCATCCCAGTTTGGGGCATAAATACTAGCTAGAATTACTGGAGAGTTAAACAGCGACCCAGATGATATCACAAATCGTCCCTGGGGGTCAGAGATGACCCGAGATGGTGTAAACAATATTGTTTTGTGGATCAAGATGGCTGCCCCTCGTGCCTTATTATTAAAGTTAGAGTGGAAACTCTGTCCAATCCAGTTCCTCTAAGCCTGATATGATCTGCTATTTTCAAATGGGTTTCTTGTAAAATATTATTTCTGCGTTTAGCCTCTTTAAGTGAAAAAAAATCTTTGCTCTCTTGTTGGGCCCATTCATTCCTTTCACATTCCAGGTAAGAGTTACACCTATATCTGCCCTGACATTATCAATGTCGTGCAATATATGACATGTTAAGAGATGAAAAGCAGGTTGAGCACCCCCAAGCGTCTGTCGATAGCAAATAAAAACAATCTAAATACTATGAGACAGCAGTATAAAGTCTCTGTTCAATAGAAACAAAAGAAACATTAACACTTTCATAAAAATAAATCTCCCTCTAACCCCAAACAAAACATATCCTATGCCTGCCCCAGGACATGGGCAGACTGCAGGTTCTCTTCTAACTCCTGAGCCGTCCGATACACCCTCTCCTCTTAACCTGCGAAGAGCCTATGACCTTTTAACAGTGATGGCTTGTATTAGCTGAAACCATTTCGATATTAAAATTAAAGTGAAAAGCATGCAGTCAAGCAGACCGTTAATGGGCATTCAGTCACATTTAGTAAATAAGCAAAAGGGGAACAAAAAGAAAATACCCAAAATTCTCAAAACCAATTAGATTACCCAAAGTAGAGTTGGCAAAAGTTCAGAATCAGATACATGTTAGAACGTCCTCCAAGCAGTAAGGTGGTTTCAGTGCATCAGATATGTGCGACCCGACCAATCCATGTCAGTCCTTCTCTCCAATCACCTGCTGATCGCAGTAAGCCCGTGCTTCCTCTGGTGTATTGAAGTCGAGAGATTTTAGCTGGGTAGCGCAAGCGAAATTTTATACCCCTGTTGTAGAGTGCTTGTTTAACGCCGTTGAATTCAGCACGCTTCCTCGACAGGGCAGCGCTGTAGTCAGGGTATAGCCTCAGTGTAGCGCCCAGGTAGGTTATTGTGTGCTGCCTTGCCCATTTCAGTAGCCGTTCCTTCTCCTGGTGCCTTAGAAAGCACACCACAAACGGACGCGGAGGGCGGTTAGCATCGCTGGGTTTTGCGCCCACCCTGTGTGCTCGCTCCAGCACCGGGTCAGAGTCAAACAGTGCATTACTGCCGGTGAACTCCATTAGCACATTCGTCATGAAGTTAACAGTATTCCCCACACCTTCACTGCCTTCTGGAATATTTATAATCCTCAAGTTGTTGTGGCGTGACCTGTTTTCTAGATCCTCAATGTGATCCAAGAGTGCCACATTTTGGGCTTTTAGAGCCTCAACAGCAGATTCGGTTGCACAAATCTTAGAATTATCTCCCATGAGTGATTCTGATGCGGTTAGGCATTGTTGTATAGAGCCCACCGCTTCTGTCAGAGCACTCACCGAAGCTTGTAACGGCACCAGTGATTCTTGAATGAGGGTAGAGTTGTCTTCTTTTAAACTTTCTCGTTGCTTGGCTATTTCTTGCATTAGCTGGGTCATGGTTATTCCATCACTTTTGGAAGGGCTAGCGTCGGAGCCCTTAGTGGCTAGCTTACTAGCAATGGTGTTCCGCGTGGTCTTCGAGGTTTGTTTCTGCTTGGAGGTAGCCATTATCAGGCCAAGGCCGCTCAACACCGTAACGCACACAAGATACACCAATCCTCTGGTAAAGGTATTAGGTTTGGTCACATAAGTTACAAGTTGGGTCGGAGCTCTTCACACTCGCTGCCTACTCCCTTCATGGCCCAAACCAGAAGTCGAACATGCATTTCTTAGAATCATGTATTTGTTTTCTAATATTCTTTCCTTGCTTTGGTTCCCAGTCTTGGGTTTTATTTTTGGTTTTCAGAGCTTGTAGCTGTTAGTTTGTGGGGATGGCGCCGCCCCTCTCTGAGGATTGGGATTTGGGTCCAACCTGATCCGACAATCCCAGTTGAAACGGTTCTGTTGGTGATCTAGTTGGTCACAGTAATTTAATTTATGCTTCCAGAATGAATAAAGGAGTCGTGGTATTTTTAAAAGAGGAGCGTTTTGTGAACCAGCTGATTGTCAGCGGGGGGTCAGTAGGCGGAGACCTGCAGGTGTCGCCCTCCACCCGGGTTATTGTATTGACGTGCCGCCGTTGCTTTGTTGAGGAGCTCCAACCACCGGCGACTCCTCTGCACCTCCGCTCACCTCAGCCTGAGCTTCCTGATTTTTGTGCGGGCAAGAAGCCCGTTTATGTCCAACATCCCCACATTCAAAACATTTCATACTCCCAGTACTCGCATAAACCATGTAAGATCCCTCTTCATATTTCACTCTGAAAGAAACTTCTAGCGTCTGTGTAGCAGAGTTTAAGAACATAAAAACCTGCCGCCTGAAAGACTGAACATGTTTCAGTTTGTCATGTTTACATCCCAAACCAACAGTTTTAAAATAACTGGATCTCTTTCTGCTGAGGGCGGGGCGTTTCCTCCATCAGCTGGATCTGATGCCGGGAGGGAAGCAGTGGTCTGAATAAACACCCTGGTCTGGAGGATGCTGGGAAAACTGGAACCGATGTTCCCAAGGACTCCTCAGATGGGAGCAAGCTAGATATAGAAACGGATCAGCTGGTTGTGGTGCTGCCGAGTGTCAGCAAATAAAGCAAAAGGTTCAAAGCGACTGAAAACTCAGAAATAAGATGATGATTAAAGTGCACTGGGTGACCTTCTCTCTACTGTCTCTGTCTGTCTTCCTTCTCTTTTTCATCTGCATGAGTAACATCAGGGTGGGGACTTTAAATATCAATGGTGGGAGGGATCCACATAAAAAGATGGTTAGTTTAGAGACGATTAGGCAAAAGAAACTTGTGTTTTTACCAGAGACACACACAGACCATGGAAACGAGGTGGAGTGGGGTTTGGGTTGGACCAGGTCATCTGCTGCTGTAGCAGTTTTATTCTCACCTGGTTTACTTGGATTTTCTTTGTTCAAGTAATATTAAATACAGATCGTATTGGCATTTTAATGCAAAACTACTTAAACATATTTTCTTTTGTCAAAGTTTTAGTAACTTTTGGCAACTATGGAAAACAAAAAAATCAGAGTTTATGTCTCTAACTGAGTGGTGGGAGGTTGGAAAGGTCAGATCAGTTTTTTGTCAACAATATACAAGTTTTTCTACAGATAAAATTAAAAAAGTGATTCAGAATTTAGAAAATGAGATTAAAGAGTTAGAAAATAACTTGTCAACTGATGCTAATAATCAGCTTAAACTTAAGAAAGATCAGTTAAGTTGTTTTTTACATGAAAGAGC